>NC_044507.1:19447043-19747043 GCF_902362185.1 Chanos chanos
TGACAGCAGGGGACACAAAATTGCTGTCACAATTTTTAGGTCGAAATGTTATTCGGAGGCATTCTCTGCCAACTTAATTATGCTTTCAAGTGGTTTCCCTGATAAGTTCTAATCCCCAGGACAGAGGAGACTGAAACGTGTTTCCTGATAAATTTTTATCAGAGGTAAATGAAACCATCAGGGTGACTTCTCTTCGTCCCCATGGTAACAATCAGGTCATGCACAAATTCACACTCAGCGAGGACATGAACACTCAGCAGAGGTGGATACCACAAGGGTCTGTATTGTAAAGCCTGTTCCATCTTTGATTTGGTTTTCATCCTTTCCTTTGTCCTTTCGGAAAAACTACACAAGACTATCATAAACTAATATAACAGTCTGTCTTGTTTTTTTTTTGTTTTTTTTTCCCCATACCAGGTGGTTGCTGTTCATTTGAAATGGGTGCAGTCATTTTTGATGAGATTTATGATCTAATATTGAGATGATTTATGAGATTTCTACTTTAGATTTGCTATTGATTTATGGCAGATTGGCCATCCAAACATTCAGACTGGAATTTTGCTCTGAGCTCTTGATGAATCTCAATGTTGATGCCCCAGTTTCGATCCAGCGTTGACGTCAATAGGCTGCTGAGCAGAGGTGAGCCCTGTTTTTTGTGCAATCATTTCACAGTGTGTGGATTTCCCTCAGCACCACCACAGCTGAGTTTCACACAGAGACGTATCGTGGTGGATCGGACCAGACTGTGGCCCCCTGGAGTACCCAACATGGCCCTGGAGCAACTCTGCTCCTTCACGTCTCCCATCCTACTCCCTGTGAAACGAGTTCAAAAGCGTTTGATTTCCCATGTTAAATTAAAGTTTATTTCAGAATTTATTTATATTCCATTAACGTTTTCATTGTCACAATTAGTTGCTAGAGAGAGATTTTTCTTTTCTTTTCTTTTCTTTTTCTGAGCTCAAAATTGCATTTCCTCTGGTGAATGCAGATTATGTAAAACTTAAAAGTGTTAATACAGTCCACAACTAACAATGAAAGTTCATTTAACATTGAGAGTTTTGCAGTGTGGGATTCTCCATGGATCTCCAAACTGACTGAGTCTGACGTTGATCAGAGGGTTTCGTTAAGTTCACAAGTAAACACACATAAATCTAACAGCAGTGTGACCTGTAGTTCTGACCTCTATTCACTCCTATAATGCACCTATATTTACCTGTCTGGTTGCTTGCACTTGTTGTACATAGTAAGGTAAGTAGCCATTTGTGTAGGATGCAGTTTCTCCTGTGTGCCAAAGGGGGCACTGTGGGGCTGTTCTTTTGGAGTATCCACTCCCACTCAGTCACAGTGTGTGTGGCTCATGAGTTTAGAATATCGCGTAGGTGTGGAAGTCTGGCTGAGAAGTCATATATTTCCTGAGCCCCTTGTGACTTGCTCCTATTAATCTGTTGAGTGCTTAAGACTGATATATGCATTGGCTTTACCTCTTGTAAAACTTCGGAAAGTTTCTTCTTGTTTATTAAAAATGATTTTTGATGACTCTTGACTCCTTTTCATTAATTTGCAATTTCCTAGCAAAGAATACGACCTTTGATGACCTTCAAAATATTTTCGGTATGTTGATTCTCATAAAATCATCTAAATTTACTCCTACACAATTAATCCATGCACAAATACATTGTTCATTGATTAAAAAAAGGGGGGGGACGAGGCTGCACCTACACATTAAAATATCAAATATCACACCTGTTTTCATGTCAGTTAAGATAAGCAAGGGAATATAGAACAAAACAGGAGTTTGGCACTTCAGGATTTTTTATTTATTTATTTATTAATTGAGCATATTAAAATACCTGATTGCCTGTCTGCTGACATACAGAATATAAACAGATGCAGAGGGTTGTCAGGCAAGCTGGTTCTGGCATGGCCTTCAGGTAAAGTATCCAGATTGGCCTTTAGCACTCAGTGGTCAGCTTCCTCCTCTAGTGACAGTGGAGGATTCTTCACATATGCTCTCTCTCTCTCTCTCTCTCTCTCTCTCTCTCTTTTCCCTTTGTATTTATTCACAAACCACACTGAGTGTTGGCAAGAAAATGTTCAGTGATGCTTGCCAATGAGTCCTGGAGGCTGTTAGAGAAGATATTTCTCTCTTTTTTTTTATGGTTACCAATCATACAGACTGCTGCAACATACATACCAGCATGCACAATTCAAGAGAATTCAAGCGAATCACTCTTTTTTTAACACTTTTCACAAATGGTGAGATGTCAAGACGATACCATGATCAGAGCAAACACTTAATATTGAATACAAGATGCCTGAAATGCCCTGCCTGGCTCTAAAAAAAAAAAAAAGATTCTAACGGTGCTTTCTGTACTCTTCAGTTGCGTCTGTGTGGGTAAAGAGAATGCTTTTTAACCAGTCTCAGGTATTATCTCATCTCTCTGATACATGCCCCCACCCCCCCCTCCACTCCCTGGGCACCGCGACAACAAAAGTTATCGCCAGTCACACGCTCTCCATGGTCAATGTCTTTCTTTTCATCTGATTGTGTTCCCTTGGAGTGTCATCGGCACTCTGTTTTAGATAGGGGCAAAAAATGACTTATTGGCCACTGTTGACAAGAAGTAGCTACACATATTGAGATATATCTGTGGATGGGGTCAGCGGGGAAGTGCTGTCGACAGGCCGAAGTAAGCGTAGCAATGAGCGGTGAAACGCTGAACAGAACTCAGGAACGACTACTGTGCACCAAGCCTCTGGCAGCTGCTCTACATTAATGTAAGTCAATGAGCTAATGCTGATGTATCAGTTGGGTATCACAGAGCCTGACAAAGGGCTGTTACATGATGATTTTAGACCTATTACTTAGCCTACTCACCATAGTCAGTCATAGTAAACCTGCACTTTCATCAAAGTGAGATTAAAAAAAACAACTTTTCTTTTTAGTATTATGGTATTTCTCGTTTGTCGGTGTCGCAGCGAGTCCTTTGAAAGCTGCTTATGCATGAGCTTTTATGCTCAGCAGTGCATCATACGCTCCATCATCCGTAGCCGAAGGAAAACAAAACATAAAAAAACATGAAAACAACTTGCATTCCCACTGAGGCATCAGAGAGTTAACACACTGTGACACATGCATGGTGCATGTTAATACATACATAGTGCAGACCTATCAACGCATCTTGTTTGTTACCCATTATGAACTATGAGGGCTTTTGATTTTGCAGAAACCTAGGGTGAATTGTGTCACTACTGTGAGGCTAGCTGATGACATACTGAGATATCTTGTTGGGAAAAGGGGTTGATCACGTATCTCTTCACATGTCGTGTCATGTCGTTCAGGTGTAAACACTGCCAGCTTGGATAAACAAATGGAGCATTGGTACTGAATTCTAATGGTATGACATAATCCTGAGTGAGTATGTTACACTGTTGGGACTATGCCTCACTGAAGAAGAGCAATAAGAAGAACCTACAGACAGAAGTTTGAAAAAGACGCTTTCTTTTTGTACCACATCCCAATCCATATAGTAATACCAATGCAAATTAAAAGTGAAAAGGTTGCCCAAATACTGTAATATTGCATTGAGAAACTTAAAGTAAATTTAAATGATTCTTTTGTAGATTTTCTCTTTTGGCGCCTTTGAGAGGCATTTCAAGACAATGGCCATTTTCAGCATGAAAGATCAGCTTGGATATGGTGGCATTTGGACAAAGGGAGCAAAATAGATAGACATACCCACAGCATTGTTTAACAGGCATTTAAACCATACTGAAAATGGTTAACAAGTGAACTTTACGTCTGAGAATATTTAATGAACACCACTAGTGTCTTACACTGAGGTCAGGGTAATTTTAGGAAGATTCCCGGGTGTAATCTACCGATGATCTCTGCTTAACGTGAGGCTTTTAGCAATATTCCTATTGCTCCGAACGTAAGGGAACGTCATTTGGCTCTGAGACTTAATTTCCCTATAATGATATTTCTGGAGAGAGAGCGGATTATGCTTGCATCGACACATTAGCACTACATTGTTATTACTGAGGAGTTAAACAGCATGGGCAACAAGAAGCCTTTCACAGCATGTAGCCTAGTTTTTTTTTTTCTCCCTCTTTACAGAATAAGACAATCCACAACACAACCTGTTCTGCTCAGTTCTACGCTCCAGCACAAATGCCCTGAGGATACAATCACAGGGATTAATGTTGAAATTTCATAGTGCATTTGGATGATCAAGCATATTCTTTCATATATCAGACGTGTAAACCGCAAAGCTACATCTCTCAGAACAAAGAATATACAAAAGAACGGAGCATATATGTTTCTATAATGGATAATGTATGAAGTTTTCTTGTTGTTGTTGTTACATCTAAAAGAACACACAAAAAAAGAGCTGTTCATGGCATAGCTGAGCCTGAAGCTTGTTTGTATAAAAAGTGAGATCATTTGCAGATCTTTGCAAAAAATCCAAACCAAACCAAAACAAACAAACAAGCAAAAACAATAAAAAACCCCGTTAAACTTGTTAAGTTCATTCTAGTCTAATATGCATATGAGTGCATTTAAAAATCGATTCCTGTCACGGGTTTTTGCCCTCTCATAGGATGTCCCACGGGTTTCTTCTACGGGTCCCTGTACAGTGGTGCCGATCTTTTTTAAATGAAAAAGTAGAACCCTTTCCTGCAATCCTGAATACAAAAGAGACATATATTACAAAATCCTGACCTGACAGCAACAGATGGACCCAATGGTAAAAACGATTACTTTCATTTTGATGGGGGAATAAAATTTTGGAACGAAGGTAGTATAAAACATAACAAGTACAAGTACAGTACTCAGTATCTGCTATCTTGCAAGTGTTCATGCCCCCCCCCCCCCCCCCCCTCAAATTGTTTTGTTTGTTATTGACTTTGATGAGCTTCAAAACAATCAAGAGTGTCGCACATCCTGGAATATGAAACTTAGTCGTTGCGAACATCGCCCAGCAATGGTAATTTGATAATACCACTTGATTCAGCTGAATTGCACAACGTTTTAATAGTCACTTAGCTCGATAGTTTGTTAGTTGGGATACATTGTTAACAGAATGGAAATTCATCAAAAAGAAAACGGATTCAAAACAAATCTTAGTAGAAGCTTGAATGTAGAGGAAAACTCATGCGCTAAATTATTAAGAGGGTAGATTTATAATTGCGTAACTTGTAGTGTAACTTGTAGTGTATCTTGTGCAGTCGGCCGTGCGTAAGAGATGTAGCCCGCGCTATTCACATGCACTAATTATGTCTTATACATGTTTTATGTGGGGGCGCACAAAAACGGCAAGAAAAACCTAATTAGAACTAAGGCATAAACCACCACACTTGTTACTCGAATTCTTTTAGTTTTATTTGTCATGCATGCGCATATTGCTCAAGAGTTGTACAGATGTAGGCTATTCCGTGACCGTCGCCGGTTACAGGGAGTACTAGCCAATGAGTTTGAAGCAGGGCGGAGGAATAAGACTGATTTGAATGGAAGTTGGTGAAAGTGCAAACCTGTATGCGTGTCCAGCAGCGCGGTAACGGCGCATTGCATAGGCTACTGGCTAGATACTTCGTTTAAACTACATTACCTGCTTGTTGCTTTAAATGTTGATTCTGAAGTCAGTCTGTGCTTTCGCGATACGTTGTCTGCTTTCTTGCTGAGCAGATTAACCTACAATACGCTGTTTCATTCTTGCTCTGTCGAACCATTCGACTGCTCCTCCGGCAAAAGTCATTCGTTTGCGGTTCGTATTATAAACATATTGGGGAAATTTAGGGGATTTTTTTCTCATGGACTATATGTAAGGGGAATGCTTGAAACGGACGTTTTGTGTGTCCGGACAACCGCATAACCGCGTGAAACTGAGTAGCTTGCATAGGCTGTAGGTGCCTGACAACTTGTTTTGTTTTCATAAGCTTAGTGGAGAGCCGAAATAGCTTAGCGTAGTCGCGCGTGTGCTCAAACGGAACAAGTGAATTGAAGGCACTCGTAGCTGTTCAAGTTGGTCTTTGAACACTTGGCAGTCGTAGTAATTTTCAGTCGCTGGAGCTGCATTCAGTGACTCAAAAGTGTTGCATAAAGAGGAATTAGCCTGTACAACTTTACATTTCACCAAGGAAACAACCTGACATTTTAGTTCAGCACTCTGAATACTGGACCAAAATACATATTGTCTGTTGTAGATTTATTACCTTACCAATATAGAGGGGAACGACCAAAGAACGCTGTGGAAATACCTGAACTGGGCACTTTTGTAGAGCATCTGAACAGACCACAGTCAGTGGGGGACAGCGATAAAATACGCTACTGATATCGGATATAAATTCATGTGAAAACTCTTCAAGGTAAGCGCGTCGTTTCTTTCGTAATGTTCAGTAACAGTCTAGAATTAATTTAATCGATATGGTCGTCTTAAATAACTGTATGCTACCGCTAAACTAGGATTCACGTAAGTTGCCGTCTGAAAGAGTTCAGCAACCGACCGTTCGAGAAACAGGGCACAACACATGGAATAAGCCCACTGAAAAGGAAAGATTCATATCAAGGGTGCCACTCTACAGACTTCACAATGAGTGTACGTGGAGAAACACTGCGTAACGAATAAGGTGTTAATATCAACAGTGCGGAAGAGAATGCTTTTTTTCGGAAAATTCACAGGTGTCCTCAGAATACGTCGGGTCAAGCATCACAACAGGGAAGTAGAGGGAGTGAAGGACAGTGTTTGCCCAGGAGGCGGCTGCTCCCGTCACACGAATTACAGGGAAATCTGTAACACTGAAGAAGTGATCATGCCTCGCAGGTCTCCTACCTGCCAAATAACTGAAAACGATTTCATCACTGCTTCTCGTGAGGTCAAACATGGTATCAATCACACGTATGACAGTAAAATGGTTGCACCGAAGACTGTGAAAAGTCTCCCTCCAAAACATCTAAAAGGAAGGACGAAGTTTACATTAAGTGCTTGGAGTTGGTGGGCGTTCTTCTGTCTCAACGTACACGTGTTGAAAACTCTAGCACAAGGTAAGAAAAAAAAAATCTTGGGACGTAACCGTTACTAAACTAATGCACGTTGTCCTAGAATTACTCATGCAATTCATTTTAATAACAGGGTTATTACTGCAAGCTGGTTCTGTGCGCACATCCTGATAGGTTTTATGTGTTATGTCGAAAAGCGCTATACACTATGCTTTATACAGGCAGCCCTGTCGCAGCACTCCATGCAGTTTCAGTTGTTTGAAAAAAAAAAATTGGTGGCGCAGACAGTTAGACTCAAAACCTCTGGACGTAAACAATAGAGGAGTCATAGGGTCAGACTGCCGACGTTCCGTGGATTGCTTGGTCACAGATGGCATACGATTCATTTGCCCTAGTTTGTTTTTGGTTGCGTTTGTGGGGGCAGGGGCTGGAGGGTTCAAGTTGTGACAATAAGGCTTTAGTGTGAGGGACAGTGAGAGATAAAGTTCCCTCTTATTGTTTGAATTCATTCAACAGTCCAGATGATGAAGTAGTTCAGTCTGTTTAGGTCGGAGGCTTTGAATCTATGTTAATATATTCAAAATACTGTCTATATTTGAATAAGACTCATGAGTATCAAATTCAGGTTTCTGGAAATCTACTGGTTGGATTTACTTCACATTAAAATAAATGAAATTACATTCTGCAATAAGCTCTGTTTTAGAAAGAGCAGCTGTATAATTGATATTGACAGCTTCTTTTATTCCTCTGTCAAGAGGCTTTGATTGGAAATAATCAAAACAACACGCTTCATTAAAGAGGATATGTATAATTCCCTAATATGGCATAGATTACAGTCATTTTAGTCTGTGAATCAAAAGGCTAAATTCTCAAAAATAAGCTACTCAGATTTTCATGAATAGCAAACCTTATCCATCCTCAGGCTATCTCCACCCACCATATATGTATTTTTGTCACTTGAGATGTCATTTGCATTTCTAAAGATGAGAGAGAGAGAGAGAGAGAGAGAGAGAGAGAGAGAGAGAAGTGTCGTTGATGATCTTTCAGAGGAACATCCTTGAGAAGACTCAAAAAGGCTTAATGTTGAAGATCCACTCTTACTGGATGAAAAAGAACAGTGGTAACATCACGTAACAGGCGGAATGACTTGACATGCATCTTTAAGACAGAGCTTAACTTTATGTGAGGGTGCCCATGACCAAGAGAAAGTTAGCCCTCTGCTATTAGCAAATCCAGAAAATATATGTGTAAGCCTGTGGACCATACAGTTCACGGTACCTCAGCGACCAACGAAACTGGTTTGCGCAAGCGCTTTTGTGTGGTTTTTATCATCAGCCATTCTAAACCAGATTTATTTAGACACAAACAAATAAGGAGAGTTCACTTTGATGAGTCAGAGACCAGCTGTCTACGCAGGTAGGCGTGGCGTAGCCTACCTGGTCAAGTTTCTAACGCAAACATCTGAAATGCATCGTTCAAATTGCCTGAAACTGATCATCCACCTGTTGTGAAAATCCATCTTTGATGCCTTCGATGGTCCAAAGTTTACACATACTGCTACAAGAGATTACTGGTTAACCGAGGCATAAGTGATGGAGGGGGTGGTCTTGTCAAACAGATGTATGTTTCATTTTGTGCAATCCAAGATTCTCTCCAGCCTTTGAAGCTTAGCACTTATAATCTGACTCTAGCCTAGTCATTCGTATTAAGCATAGAACCTTACCGTGGAGTTATACTATATATATATATATATATATATATATATCTTTTTTTGAGAGGTTCAGCAAAGTTGTTGATGTGCGTGCAGTGTCAGCCAGTTCCCAGTTCCCTGTGTCAAGGTCTTTTGATTTTTTGGAATGCTACCAGCACAGTTCTGGGAATGAGTTAGGGCTTATTGATCAGGATTTGAGGAGACAGCAGAATTATCAAAGCTTGCAAATAGGGATGAGGTTGACATTCAGCCCTTTGCTTTCATTCAACTTCGACACAAAATCTTTTTTTTTTTCTTCACGTCGGTAGAACAGATTTCTAAATAGATGTTGCCTCACAGGTCATATGGTAAAACAAAACAAAAAAAAGAGTTCATCGCGAGAAAAGGGGAGAGAATCTTGAAATCCTGTTGCATACATGAAAGTCTGAAATGCACCTGGAGATGATCCTCCCGGAGATCATCTCTGTTTTGTCCTCTTCAACGTTTTGTAGTGAATGTGACCTCATAGGCCTAAAGCCTACATGACATTTGTTTGGTTTTACAGTGCACACTTAATTTATGCCTAGCTCCTTTTCAATATAACATTTTCTTAACCATACTCTTGAGCTGAGCATGGTTAGAAAATTCTAAGGAGGCAGAGGTACAATCCTCTGCTTGGTGCTAAGAATGTCGAACTCAATAATGCTGACAAGAGGCAGGTTAACACAGTCCTTTCCCTCACAGCGGTGTTATGGCTGTGGGTATCAGTAGCTATTAAAGGCAAAACCACTCTAGTCACACATGACTGTAGACCTTTGTGCTTCTTTGCTACACCATCTGTGCAATTAGTTTCTCTACGAGCAATGTTTGCGTTCTTTCTCCAGTGGTGCGCTTTGTTATTGTGTCCCCAGAAAATTGTCGGAAACGTTAGAGCATACAACATGTAGGCTACATGTTTTTTCCTTGATTACTATCCCCTTTTGATGATTGATTCATACAAGTGTGTGCAAGCAGAAAGTTTTATATCCATAACTGATTGATTTGTGTACCTCTAGAATGCATGTGAGGCCATTGATTTTGCATGCACTCTGTTGCAATCCAGTTAAACCGGAGGATGTCACTTCATATTTCAAGTCAGGGTTGAAATATTGCTTTCCTAGCTAACAAATTAAAATGATTAATACAACTCCCTGAAATAAGAAGTCAGGGTGATGCTACTTAACCCAGTGAGCTTTTAAATTCTCTGTTTCTCACTTGTTGTTTTTCCTTTTTTTTTCTTTTTCTTTCTATCTTTTTTTCTTTTTCTTTTTTAAACTTAGTGTTAATTAGCATTTCGATTATTTCAGAACAACTTAATGAATTTGTGAGTTGTTCTCTCCAGGGAAAGGGCATCAAATTAGTAAGTGCTTACACTTTCTTGATTATTGCATAAATCTTTGATTGCATTTGTAGGTGATAATAATGTTAACTTTAGCCTTAGGGGACACTTAGGGTAACTATGACGTGAAGGCTTTGTTATAATCTACGTAAAATGCACAGAATTTTATTGCTATGTCAGTGGAAGTGTGCCATAAGTTCATCTTCATTGTGTTACAGAAAATTCCTACAATACTCTTACGCTTTAGTCCCAGCTATATCATTGAGGAACGAGCTACTACACTTTCCTAGACGGTTAATGGAGACGATTAGCACTTGAAAATGTGATTCGCTGTCTAAGGAAGGTCGAAATGCACGGTTCGCCATTTAGCTGTCACATTTTCTGGTACTGGCAGTGTTAGGACTTCATTTTTGTATTAAAAATGTTAAGAGTTGTTTCACATATGAAAATTAAGCACATCTCGGTGCAGAATGAAGGACATTGCTTTTTCCATTGATGAACATCACCATAGCTTCACGACAGGTTGGGTGGTTATAATAGAACAATCCATTGTCTGTGGGTTTTTAAATAGATGAGGCATTCGAAAAAATCAATAATTTAATCAGCCATAAATGTTCAGGTACATCTTTTCACCAAACCACCTCCAGTGATTGGGCTTTCATGTAACTGGGTCTTGCAAAGTAACTTCATTCTTCTTGCCTCTTTGTAGCAAGATTTCTAAAAAAAAACCCATTGCATTGTACCATTCATTCCCAGAATATGGAAAGCAGCGGTCATTTTATCCCGAGCTGAAGTAGTCAATAAAATGTTTTTTTTTGTGTGCTAAATAAAATCTTTATATTGTCCTAACTCACTTACTGGAGACGCCCTAAAGAATAGACTAAGGACATGAAATGAAAGCCATACTCATCTTTCATGCATTTGTTATAATTCCCATAAATTGCTGCCTGTGGCTGTGGTGACATCTGTTCAGCCTGTGCTGTATTGTGTGATTGAACTCTTTATGAAATATGGGTGTTAGCATTTGAAAAGTCTATTCCATGTGATAGACACATCATAAACGACATAAGGTCATCAATGGAGCCCCCTGAACTGTTAGTATAATGGTTACACATTGTGATTGGCTAACAGTTTGTCCAGCTTCAACCCCATTGGCTTATGCAATCAGTCATCTGTCCTTAAGTACAATTTAGAACATTGAGGTGAAGCTGATGGACTTTAAGTATGCGCTGAATGTCTTCTTTGTTATACAGCGTGACTGCAGTTAAAGTAACCAAACATAATTTCTGAATAATTACTGAGAACTTCACATTTTTTTGTGGTGGTGATGGTTTCACCTGTATTCAGTGATGAAGGAAACAAGCACGTTTAAACCGGTCTTCAAACATGTACATAAAATAAATGCTTCAATGATAACTGTGTTCATGGAAGAATCTATGATTAGAGAACATAAACTGCTATTACCCATATTTTTGAGCAGTATGGCATTTCATATATATTTTATACAAGTCATGCAAATTCTTTTCTGCATCCCAGAATGTCCAGTACAGAAAGACACGTAAATGCTTACTTTCCATGGGGATGGTACTCAGATTAATTGATGTCTTTCATTTTGGTTGTATGCTGCAAAATGTTTTAGACATTTCGTTGTGGAAATCTTCCACTACCTTCGCTGTTGCTCATCTTCACAGCTGGAGAGGGGAAAAATACAAGTAGAGAAACAATTTAATGTTGCTTTTTTTATATCCTAGATACTCACCCACACACATATTGATCACGGTGAAAAAAGAAAGAGCCTTACATGTTCACCTCATAAGTTTTTCTTTTTCACAAACAGTTTCTACCAGAATCTTCGATTAAAGGGCCCTTTGTTTAACGCGAACATGTGCAAATATTTTTAGAACTCCAAATGTTGACCAACCCAAGGCTAGTTTTCTCTAGCGACTGTTGACCTCTCTGTCCGTGGTTTCTGTCTTGATAACTGAGTCATTAGTGAATGTGGTGACTGAACATTGGACCTACGTTTGATTCAGCGTGGGAACTGTTTCACACAGCCTCTTCATGTTATCTTCTGGAAATTCTTTTTTTTTTTTTTTTTTTCCATGTGGCCGTAGGACACAGAGTCATCAATGTTTGTATCAGAGACTCAGGAAACACCTGTTGATACATGCTGTCATTTCCCTGCTCAGTAATCGACACCAGAACTATAGCCAGTAAGTAAAACCCAATGATATTTAAGTTGCGTTTTATCTTGGGGAGGAAAAAAACGGCTGTTGGCAAAGCACACTGAGAGCTGCTTTGATTGTTTGAATTTTTTGCAGGCAGATAATTATGAGCTCGGCAGTTAAATCCTAATTTTCTAAAAGAAAAAGCCATAAGCACTGCGCTCAGTGTTAGCCGGATGCTTCGACTCTGGGAGGAATAAGTATTTTACACATTCAGCAAAATTCCGCTGCCGGATCAGTGTCTAATCTTTACTTTCCTCTTTAAAATATGACCTCAGGACTCCACAGGCAATCTGTCATCTGTTCCCAGTGAAATGACTGGCATTTGCATTAGAGCATTCTGCCTATGCAAACGCTGGCCGTGTCTAGAATTCATAAGTGAATGGAAATGCCACAGACTCGCACGTGGCTGTCCGTGTTTAACGTGAACTCTACTTTTAGGGAAAATACAATTCCACAGCAAAAGCACTCTTCAGCTCTCTATCTGAAATTGCGATTGTATCTCGGCAAAGGAATATTAGGATCCGGGACAGTTTAAGTGGAGCAGAGATGGAGACCTGAAAACTGCTGATTTAGACTTAATGGTTTTGGGCTTGAGTTTTTTTTATTTTTCCTTAAGTACTCGGTGCATTTCTCTTCCGAAATGAGGACTTTAAATGAGCACTTACGTTAATGTTTTGTATTTTTTTCTTTTTTAAATGTCAATTCCTTTCTCTCTTTGTGGGAATGACCCCATGACTGAAACTATATTAAGGCTCTGTCTTTGTCAAAGAGGCCAAGGAGTCATCAACGCAGACCAATTGAAAGTTTGATTTCTTAAATCTGTTTGTTTGTTTGTTTGTGCTAGAGTAGAACCACATTGCATGCATCAGTTTATACATGTAACACAGACAATTCATGACCTTGGATTCCTCCCATACACCAGTCTCTCTCTCTCTCTCTCTCTCTCTCTCTCTCTCTCTCTCTCTCTTTCTATATATTTATATGTATATAAAATCGTTGCTCTGTCTCCTCGTTTTTGTTGTTTTAAGTTGTACTGCACAGAGGGCTGGAGACAGATCGCCTGATCTCTCTCTCTCTCTTTTTTTTTTTTTCCTGACGTGCTAGAGGGCACGAGTAAGCTAATTCTCCCATTACCGCGCGACCAGAAACCTTCCCATTACTTCATCAGTGAGTAGTATGGAGAACATGAGCTTAGAGAGAACTGAGCCAAGTCTAAGCTTCAGTGTAGTTTTAGTCACGGCCACGTGTCGGGGGAATTTGGACTGGAAAACCAAACATTTCAGGAGCCGCGCGATTCCTTAGCTTCTTCTGTCTGCGGTGCTGGAGCTAACACTTAACGCCATGGTTTTGGGATGACCTCAGCGATGATCTTTCCTCCCTCTGTATATAAAGTGACCCCTGTGTGTGTTGGCTGATGTTTTATGAAAATGAGGATGATGCTGGGAGGTGGGGGCAATGGGGTTGGATGGACTGCGGAGAGGAAGAGACCGGGATCAGCAGCTGTGCTGGGCACAAAGCTGTCGCTGTGGCAGGTGGCTGATTTGTGACCGCACTGCCAGGTCTAATGACCCCAGTCGAACCCCAGGACATCACTGTGCTGTTTGGAGACCTCCAGGACCATATTTTCATTTAATCATACACATTTAAATGAGTTTTCTGCCAGTGCTTGCCACTCAGATTCTCTCTCTCTCACACACACGCACACACACACACACACACACACACACACACACACACACACACACAGAGTCCATTTAAGTTCATTTGGCATACTTTTGTTCCTTTCCAGTTGGCATAGTACTCCAGTTTGTCATCACTAGCCTCTCGTTCATGCTGCACTTTTTTCTCTTAGCGTTCACGTAATCCACTGTTTATTGTCGGCAAACAGACGGCTCAGCTGTGTCCTTTTTTGACATGGGGGAGTGTTTTCTTTTTCTACCTTTGAAACATGAAACAGCATGCCTGGGGGTTAATGCAGAGGAGTGACATTTCACTTTGAAATGATGATCGTTGTGAAAGTTCCCTAACACCGTTGATTTAAAATGGCAGGGGACAGCTGGATATTGCTTGATGAGCACTTTTTAATTCCGGGTTCCTTCCATACATTAGAACTTAGTGGCGTTGCCTTGGCGATCGGTTTAATCAGGACTATTGGAAGATGTAATTGCGCTCTCTTAATGGGCACAAAGAGCTAATGGCTGCTCTTTTTTCATGCCCCCCTGCACAGATAATGCATTCCATGTTTTGGAGTCAGCTGTCAACTCCATGTCAGCGCCCCGCCCAAAAAACCCCGGTGAACATAAAGTAATAAATGTGGTTAATAGTTGAGAGTTTCTATCGTTTATTATTTCCACTGAAAGATCAGATGCAGTTATCTTGTTGCTGTTATTATTTAAGCGCAAACAAGTTGACGTGACAGGCATGCGTCGCTACGTTCACTCTGGCAACATCCATACATGATTACACAGCAGTGCCGTCAATGATCCTCAAACACAATCAATGAGCTGCTTGCCTCTCTGCTTGTCATCTAGCTATTGATGTAGTGGAGAAATCTGATGTGACTGATTACTGTAATTTTCAGCATTTTGAAACAAAAGCAAAGTGCGTGAGTGTATGTATGTGTTTGTGCATGTGTGTGTGTGCTTGCATGCATTTTCTGTAGGATCAGCGTGTGCTCTGGTAAGTATGCATAAGTGCTTATTGAGATACATTAGCAAGCAAATGAAACATGCTGCTATATCTTCTCTCAGAAAGTAATGTGCTCGGAGGCACCCAAGTTCATCTTAATGTCGTCGCTGCTTTGAGGAAAGTGACTAAACATTGACAGAAATGTCCGATACATATACGTTCCTTAAAAGCAGAGCCTACGTCGTTGGGGTTTCACAGACTGTCTGGGAACAAGAAAGAAAAGAAATCTAACTGACATTTACATCGCATAAACCTGAAAAGAGCAATCACCAGCCGCCAAGTTCGTTTCCAGGGCTCTAGCGCTGCATCCAACTTGCGTGTTTATCAGTGATTGCGCAAAGTCGTGCAATTAGCCAAATGAAATCTCTCCACTGATGCCGCCCCCCTGATAGGCTGAAGTAGAAAAGTATATCGCAACTAGTAATATATTTTGCCTGACTTTTTACATTAAGGTAAGAGCCGCTCACCGCATGTGTTCACTTCAAATTACAAGGTCAATTAAACTCAATGGGCAAAACTGATTATTGCTAAGTAACGTAATTAATTACAAATATGAGGGCAGACCCCACTGAAAGAGCATCTCAGAGACAGGTGTTAGCATGGATCTGGCAGGAAAGAGTCGAAGAGCAGCCGTGCCAGTGCACGTGGTGTGGGAGCGGAACGGAGCAGCCCAGCTTCGGGGCAGGGCTCATCATTTTGATCTTGCCGTTGTTTAGACAGCGTGAACAAGTTTATACCTGTAATGATATTTGGGAGGGGTGCCGTTTCACAGCCTTAACGACACAGCGGTTGTGAGGGACACAGAATCTCAGGCGATGAGATTGTGTTTGCGGGTTTCCTTAGGTCCTGCTGGCTTCACACTCATCCTTGCCTTTTATCCCTCCGTGCGATGTCGCCTCTCGTGTCTCATGTTGGCAGACAGTGTGTGTGTGTGTGTGTGTGTGTGACAGATTTGCTGGAGGTTCAGGTAAACTGGTCGGAGTGTAATTGTCTTTTGTACAAGGGAAGATGGTTTGGACCAGGGAAGATAGTTTGGACTTTTTTTGTTCTTGTTTAAATCAGCAACAACAACAACAACGAGGAGAAAAAAAGCATTTGCAGAATGAAAAATGAGGGATATAAGTTGCTGTTGCTACTTTGAAGAAAGCTGTTTTCATGATGGATTGCAGAAGAGGGAGGAAGTAGTTGTTATCCAAATGCCTTAGCTCATCTCAATTGAATTGTTTTGATTTGTGTGTAATACTGTACAGGAGAATGGAGCTGTTTTTTTTTTTCTTTTTTCTCTCCCCCTGTGTGATTGAGGACAGAGAGTTTATCAATGACAAACAGACCTTACGTTAAGGCTAAATAGAAGAGCATTAGTTCCTTGGCCTGTGCTTTGTCAGACGTGAGAGGAACAGCAGTGTCCTTAAGAATTACCAAACAGCCTCCCAGACTCATCTCAATTTTTCCACTACGACGACTGCTCCCCAAGGACATTGTGACAGTACAGACGTGTAGTGTAACATTCAGCGTTATTATCAATTTTTCTTATGATAACTGAATTTTTTGTCATATTTTCTTAGCCTCATTGAATTTGTCCTTCGGTCGTATTCACAAGCCACATTTAAAATGACAAAAAAAAAGTGCAATATTACATACTTATTAAGCAATAAGCAGCTTTCCACAGGCTGTTGTGTTGTTTATTGTTTACCTCCCGTCTGCACATGGTGGAAACCATGACGACTGTGAAGAAGGCAGCTCTGTTCCTGGTCCTGTGCGAGTTGAGCGATGAAAAGGGAGAAGACATGTAGAATGTGAGAGGTGACACATCTGATAACCTATAAATAGTGTTTTGTGAAAGCAGGAGCCGGCAGGCGCGCGCTGAGGTGAGAGCCACACTTTAAGGGCTGCTGGGGCTTTTCTCACCGACGTGAGGGACGGGAGGGAGGAGGGTGGTCCGTGTCCTTGGGGGGAACTCTGGTCCACGTTAATCTCAATCTACACTCAGCATCATAATGCCCATTGAATATGTGCCGCTGTTGGAGGGAAGGTGTGTGTGCATGTGTGTGTGTGAAGAGGAGGGAGTAGACCTACAAACCGCTGAGTGAACCCATCCCAAAAGAGAGTGGAAAGGATGACTGTTGAGCCCTGTAAATGTGTTTGTGTATGTGGAGGAGGTGATGGAGTGTAAATTACAGCCCAGTGTGGTGCTTTTTCTTTTCTGTCTGGTTTGGTTTTTTTTTTTTAGCTCTTTTTTTTTCTCAAGCATATGCGTCTACAACTTTGGTAGATGTCATAGAGACATAGAACTGTTGCCATTTTGGAGGCTTAGTAATTTTTCGGAGGCACTGATTACTGGCTTGGCATAATCTTGGACGTCACAGCCCCACTGGCCAGATTTTCACACTGGATTGTGATCTGGCCCTGCGGTACAGTGCCAGCATTAATCATACTGGGAGAGCTGGAGGTTTGTGGACTTCTAGAACCAGGATCATTATGTGCTTGTATCCTGTAGTCTTGCTTTATAAACGCTTTTTACAGGGGAGAAAAAAAGAGGACGTGACAGTGAAATGGCCAAATCAACACATAATGATGCTGAAGTGTTGCAATTAGAAAATTCTAGACACCTGTCGTTCGAACAAAAGAGCAAGTAGTCATCGCTGGGCTGTTCATCTTTTTACCTTTTGCAAGAGACAACAGTGTCCATATCAGTGTAGCGTTAGTTCCAACAGGAATCATTCACTGAGGTCTTTTGTTAGCATTGAAACAATAGGTCTTTGCAAAGTTAAAGTCGTACAGTGAGAGAGAGAGAGAGAGAGAGAGCGAGAGAAAAATATGTAGGCTTACAATAACTAAACTAATCCTGAAGGGTAAGGAATGCCCTTGATGTGAAAAGATTGCAATTCAGAACACTCGACTGTCCACTTCACACAGATTCACTTTACTGTTCTTATCAGTACAGTCTGTAAGGATGAAAAAAATGTGATTAGACATATTGGATGAGTCCAGAACTTGACAGTTTCAATTCTAAGAGGCTTAACATGTTTTGTCGATACCCCTACCTTGTGTCTGCGGAAGGGAAGTAGTCTGCTCATAGGTATGGGAAAAAAATCCTTTCCCTTCGCGTTTGAGAATAAAACATGGACTTTCATTTTGATTGTGACTGGCTTTTCTTTCTGTATCTTTCTCCCTCTCCCTATCTAGCTTTCTTTCTTTTCCTTTCTCTCATTGTGTTTGCCCGCCACCTACTTCAGAACAACTACAGTTCTCTCCATTATTAAGCAATAACATTCATTATGTTTGTTTTATGTAATCTGTATTTGCTCTGGTCGCCTTCAGCCAGCTTGGAAAGGTCATTCAACTCTCGAGTGTACGCTGCTGGCCACACCGATACACTGAGCAGAACTTGGAGAAAATTCTGGAAAAGGGCAGCATTTCAGCAAACAAAGAAACAAACACACACAAAAAAAACCTTTGTGGAGAGTATTGTCTGTATCAAATGAAACAGTGATCAGTCTTACCCTACAACTATCACAGGTTAGCAAGGATCAGTCACTTTCTCTGTCATGTTAGCGAGTTCCGTTGTATTGATTTATATTTCTGCCATAAAGATTTGAAACACTTGATAATGAATTGGAAATTGGTATTGTTTTTTCAAAAAACTTCCTGCTTGCAGGTGTTCTTTTGTTGGATGTGGCCTTGAACTCTCAGACCATGCTTAAGTGTAATGACTGAAAATGGAGACACACTCTTGTAAATTGACACACGGTGCACAGATGGTGACAGAAGGGCAATTCTTCACTAGTCTAAAATAGTGGAGTTGTTTTTCAATGGCAGGCCTAAATGACTCAAATGCCATTTTGGATGTAATTTTCATCATTAAATTCTCCCTTTGATAAATTGATGGAGTACTTTGGGAACCCATTCAGTTTGGGGGATTGTTGCTGAGTGCATAGCCTGCAGTATGACTGAAAACTTCTGTAGATGCTACCGCGGTGACATTGCTTGTTTGTCCCATGGGTACTTGCTGCTATAAGTAGAATCTAATTGAAGAGATGTCTGCAACCTTGCCTTTGGCCGGCAGTAGAGCTAGATGGTGCATGGGCCTAGAACGTTTTTGAATGGTGTAATTAATCTGCTGCCAGAGACCTGTTTATTACAGTCTTCTCTCTCTCTCTCTCTCTTGCTCTCTCTCTTTTTCTCATCTTTTCTGGTGAGGGGGGGCCAGAGGTTTTAAAACCCCACAGAGGACTTAATCTGACACAGCATTTAACACCCAAGTCTTGCTTAACCATTGTTTTGCAGCAAGTTTACCCTTAAATCACATTAAATGACAAAATTCATCAATCAGTGGGACTGAAATGAAGGACAGCTTATTTTTATCTGCTGATTTGTCCTCGTCAATACAAATCCAATGTATTTTTGAAGATTTTGCACTTTTATCGCAATTGTTATTCAAATTATGTTGCAAATGGATTTTAAATATGCATATTAGGGGTTCAAAGCAGATATAAAAATGCAGAAAAAAAAGCTGGTCACCAACTTTTTTTTTTTTTTTTTCCCTGCTGTTCACTTCTCCATTTGTCATTCAGGGAGCGCTGAGTAAGAAATCCACTGCATAGCAATGATATCACTGCACAAATGAAAACGGAAAAGGCGTTGAACAGTGAGACAGGCGATGTGTCGGGGAGGAGACAATATGGAAAACATCGAGCTGAAAGGCCTGGAAACAGAAATAGGGATGCCAGGCATTCCGGATTATTCATGACTTGCACCGTTATCATCTCTCCATATTTTAAACATATCGCTCTTTGTGTCGCTATATGCTTTTTGCTGGTCAGCACCACTGACTCTGCTATGATTGCACACACAGACTTACTGTTGATGGAAACACGCTTTTTTCCCTCCCATCGACTGACGTTACTTCATTGAAGTTGCAGTAATTACAAAGCCGCAGAAGGTGCCTCTCTCTCTACGATCAACCTTTGTTAGTCTTGTCTCCACTGGAGCATCCAGAGTCCTGATGAGCAAGCTGCAGATGTTTCTCTCTCTCTCTCTCTCTCTCTCTCACCAATTCGTGCTTTAATGCTCTGGCTCTAGCTCCTCAGTGAATTGGCTTCTCATGACTGATCTATGTGTGGTGAATATCTATTCACTGGCGTTGCAGCAGGGAGCACAACAAGCTTTATCCTGATGCTCTTATGACGGTGCTTGTATGCTGCCGCGTTATGGTCTCACAAGTTTGCATTGTGCCTTTTATTAGATTATAGATTCCAATGATATGAAATTGAATCTGTGTTTTCAGTGGTCACTCTGACCTTCGGAAATGAGTTTGTCATACTCTGGCCCTCTTTAAAACTGCAGTTCAATCATTTTCATTTGTACTTGATGCTTCCAGTTAATTTGACTGATTGTCAGCCACTTAATAATATTTGAGAGAGCATCAGCTAATTATGTTTATGCATGTCTCTAATTCATTAAAAAAAAAAAAAAAAGTTACCCAGTGGAGTCCCAGCAGATGCTGAACAGCTGTGGAAAAAAGTCCATTAAAATAAAGCCAGTCCCTTTGTGAACGTTTGTTAGCTGTTACCATCCAAGCGTGTTTGCCTTAAATGGAATCTCTCATGTCAGTCTGTGATTCATTTAAAAAAAAAAAAAAGATCTAGTAGTCATTTTCAGAAGTGAATTATTATGGTTTTTTTGTCTGTTGTGGTTGAAAAATAATGACAGAACTGAACAATTCTCTTTCAGTGCAGGATTCTGGGCCAAGATTCACACACAATATTTGAGGGATTTTACCTTTATTTTAAATTTTTTGTTTTTCATTGGCTAAATTAGGCAGACTTTTCATTTTCAGGAACCCATTTTTCCTGTGTATCCTGAATAGACATGAACTGACGGTTTACATTGCCTTTCTTAATGTCAAGAACACAGTTTTCTGTTGTAAGCTGCAAGAGAACTGTGATTTGAAATGAGAAAAAATCTCGAAATTTGGAAAAAGCACAGATAATTCTCTCTTTTGTTTGCTTTATGCAGTGACTAGATTTCTGGCATAATTAGAGATATTTTTGAAACGGATGTAAGAAGTCTTTTTGACTTGGTGTCGTTAAGCTAATCGTCACTTAATCAGACACTCCATACATATTTAGTAGCAAAGCGTTAGTTCAATCACACAGTTCATTACTGGTGTTGCTTGTGTATATTATCACTAATGGTGCCAATCTGCGTTGGCCTAGTTTGAAAGCAAAAAGGCCTCTGGACACCAGCCAAATGATTATGTAATTAGATAAATGAATTAGACTAAATCAGGGAATAGGAGTTGGGACAGACAGATAATGGCGTTGGAAGGCCACAGGTTCGAACATGTTAGAGTGTCTGAAGCTTCATCATTTGAGGTGGCGTAAAGGTGGCATTGCTTTATTCCTGCTAGCTGCGTTATTGCCGTTGGCTCCATTGGCTCTCATTCTAAGGACATGTTTGATTAATCTCTCTCATATTAGATTTCAAATATCTCATCAGACCTGGTCTTTAACTTTCAGTCTTCATTGGCTTAATATGGTTTGATGGTAAGTTGACTTACAATGATGATTTACCAAGTGAATGAGAAGGGAAGTCAATTGAAACCTTTTAATCAGGCTTTAAGCTACGCATTCACATCTAATTTCCTCTGGAGTGGAGGTCATCATCACGAAATGCTTCTTTACTGAGGAACACGAAATGACTGGAAACCAGAGCATGCACAGAGATAACACCATTCACAGTCTGAGTGCTGTATGGAGAACATGGTGGTTATAAGAGCACAAGTTGGGCTGTAGTGATCTAATGGAGCTCAGAGCTTGGCATATAGAGGAGGGGGTGGGTTTTCGAGCTTCTAATCCTAGTTATCATAGGATCATTTGTTCTCATGGACACCAGACATCGATAGGCTAGATGTACTTTGGTTATCCAGCACGAAAGCCCTATTTGTTTCAGGCTAATGGCTAATTCTGAATTTTAAGATTTGACAAGGGAGACCATAATGAGGAGCTCTTGGTACCTCTTGTTATCAATACAGCCGCAGTGTCGATAATACAAATCTGGCAGGCAAGCTAAGTCAATAAGAGACACTGAAGTGTAGCTTACATCATTGGTTCTTATCGACGAAACATTGGAAGATGAAAGTTGTCTGGGTAGCAGCATTGCACTGTGACAGTCTGCTCTGCAGCTCTGCTTCCTTACATTTTATCGCTAATTAATAAAGGTGCACAGTTTATTTGCAGCAGTTCACTCCAGAAGCCAGTTTCAGTATGCAAAAAAAACCAATTGTGAATAGAAGAGAGCTACGTTGCCACAAGACAGTGCAATTAGCGGAGACTATAAAGCCCTTCATCCTATCTTCTTGGGATTAGGGAGAATGTTATGTTTTTTTTTTTTTTTTGCATTTATATTGCAGGACTTGTTTTCTGTAATAGAGAACTCATCGGCCGTTTGTCCTGGCCAACCGGTGTTTCTGAGTGCATAAATATTTCCATATTACCAATTTGAAAGATGGCTCTCAGTCTCTCTCCTGGTCGGTAAATGAGTCTTGCGTGTGCAGTCCTGTTTGCCAGGGTTTCTGCCAAGCAATGTGAGCCCAGATGGCAGTGAAAATGCCATTTTATTTATTCTCTGTTTGTATACTTTCCGCTTGTCAGAATGCAAGCCATTCATCTAGGCCCCTTTTTTTTCACCTTGCGACCATCTTTTCTTTGCCAAAGGTGTTTTTTTTTTTTTTTAACGGAAAATATGCACAGTCCCTTTAGTTCTCTCCCTTCAGTGATGCTAAGCTAACACCTCGCCTTGCCTTTCCTCAGACATTCACAGACACAACAGATGAATCAACGAGGGGCCTGACAATGGGCCGATCAATGCTTGAAGATGTGGCCTCTTACATTCAGGAGCATCTTTGGTGATCAATGACTTTCGCTTCTCTCTATTTATAAAGACATGCAAACAAAAGTTTGAGAAAGGGGATTACCTGAGGAGCAGATATTTGGCAGAGAAAACTGTCCCACAGAGAAACCTCAGAATCCATTCTTGCGTTACGGATTCCCAAAACCATTTTGGCTTTGAGGAGATCTGCTCATAACCCAACATGATGCTCTGGGAACAATAGTCTTTATCTGACTGGATAACAAAGTTCACATCAGACACAAAAGATTTTTACAGGGAATTGGATGCAAATGTATTTACTCAGCAATGAATCTCAAAGTTTACACTCTGCTATCTTTAATAGCTTCTCTGATCTCATTTCCAAAGACAAGGATCCTTTGAGCAGACAGTTCCAGTTCCCTGTACTTTGCAATGTGGTAATCATCAACATTTTACTGAGAGATCTCTTCTTTGATAGCATGGTTGTTCATAAGAACTAGCTTCTCAAGCCAGTTTTTCTTGGAGTGGGCATTACAGGACCAGAGGAGTACTGACAGAGCAGAATCCTGGATTTTCTGTCAGGAAGAAAGGAGCGGGTATACATCTGTCTTCAGACAGAAGAATCATTAGTGCTGGAACATTGAGCTCTGCTGTTTCTTTTTTTTTTTTGGTCTCTAAATTAGCTTCTGATGCAGTGCACTCTGTTATCTTCCTCTGGTGCTCCTTTCAATGCATTCACCGATCTTATGCACTGGGCGGCTTGGTATTTCCTCACTGCAGTAAATGCGTCTGTTTTTTTGGGGGGTTTTTTCACTTCCTTCTCTGCCTTTCTATGACCCACTCATGGGAGCTGCAGGGTGAAGATGAGTTTCCCATTGTTTTCGCTGGCATGATCTTAATGCTCATTAGCTTATCTGTGACAGTTTGTCTCCATCAATCTGTGAACTGTATTTAAATCCAGGCAGAAAAGGGTTTGCCACTGATGAATGAGAAAGGCTTAAATGCATGTTAAAGAATACTCAGGTGGTAAGTATTTGCAGTGGAGTCATCTGTATGAATTTTTACCTACCTCGCTGTGCACACAACCTTAGGGCAAAGTTACTAATTTACAGCTCCTTGTGGCGGAACTGACTTCAACTTAATTAAATTATACCATTAAATGGAACACGGTCCATAGATTATACCATTAAATTAAAAATGGTCATGTCTCAGGAATGCCGTGGTGTCATGTTAGGAGAATTCATTTTGCAGGTTCAGAGACCCCCCCCCCCCCTTCCAAAAAAAGGAAAAAAGAAAACCTCGGAAAAAACACAAACCCTTAAATGCATCAGAGATAAAGTAAGATGTTCTCTCGTGCCAAGAGTTCTCACTCTCCTGTGTGTACTCAGTTATTTAAACAGACTTTCTTTATTTTCACATAGTCTTTTCTTTTTTTGTGTGTGTGTGTGTGTCGTTTCTCAGAAACTGAAACTGTTCCAGGGAGGGCGATGATTACTAATGATTACTCTTTCTAGACTGCTCTCTGAAGTCAGGGTATTATCCTGTAACGAGGCGGGCAAATCTCAGTCTCCTTATTTAGTTATATCCAAAAAGAAAAAGAAAAACACTCCTCAGCACCTCGCCTCTTTATTTGTATTTGCCCAAATTATACAGACGCATAGACCGAGAGCACAACCAGCAGGTGAGATGTTCCTTGGGTTTTAAAGTGTTTTCAGTGGTGAAAATCCTGCCTCTTCGCTGGTGTTCACCAATCCCATTCCAAAGGATCCATAGCCCTGCACACCTGTGCTATACATCAGATCAGCTCTGCTACAACTCTACTACACATCAGCTCTACTATAGCTCAGCTCAGCTATGGCTGATTCAGGGTGAAATAGTTGAATCAGGTGCGGTGTTTCTGAGCTAGGACCAAAGCGTGTAGTTCTGTGAGACTCTTGGGCTAGAACTGGGAAGACTGACTCTTAACAGCATGTTATTTTAAGATAACACATTTCATGTGAGCCACACATAGTGACTTGCATGTAAGTTCTTTGTTCTCTTGTTCAGAGTAACATTACCTTGACAGTGAAGACTGTAGATTTTACTACAGTTGTGTCAGAATGCAAACCAGAATATGGAGCGTGAGGACACCACCAGTGAAGCAAACATTAGAATAATTGTGCCCATTCAGTGGTGAGCCATGTGTTGTGCAGGAAGAGGGGACTATTACTGACTGAGAACCTTTTAAGGGTTCACTGATGCAGGTTAAGAGGTCATCCAGAGGAGATATGAGCTCTCTGACTGGCCTGGGGTCGTTCTCCGATGGCCTCTTGTCTGTGTAGACGCCATTACACCAAACAGGCCCTTTGGGAGTTCCCACAGAACAGGACCGTAGCCTGAACCTCAAACCTTTAGAGGCGTAGACCTTTCCACCCAGCACAGGTTCTCCAAACATGCTCTCTCTCTCTCTCTCTCTCTTTCTCTCTCTCTCTCATAGTCTCCCACACACACACCTGGGAAGGAGGGGGTGTATCATATTACACAGAGAGGCTTTTTTAATTTTTAATCGGTGTCTGAGACGAGGAGTCTCAGACTGCTGTAGGATTTTGGGGGGTGAAGCAGCGATACTGAAGTTTTACTCTGTGGTTATGAGGCGCAGATCAAAGCCGTTTTCATGTCAGCAGTTATGTTCATGCTCGCTGAATAGCTGCTTTTATGTATGCTAACAGTGGTATTCAGGCAGAGGGGTGGCCCGCCATTCATCTCCATGCTTCTAAAAGGTGGGGCAGGCACCTGGCAACAGTCGGCATGGTATTGGGTTACGCGAGTTGCTAGGAGCCCTCAGTGGACAGAGACAAAAAGAAGTATTTCTGACAACAAAGGCAGGGATTCTCTTATACTCTTACTATAGCAAATGAAGTCTGTACCTGCAGTACCTCATTGTCGATGATCTTATTCAACTGTTAGCGTGAGCTATTGTGAATTCGAGCTATGAGCTGTCTTCTGTGAATACCTGGATTTGTCTTCACAAAATGTTTTCATATTTTCAAAAGACTTGAAAATGAATGGCCGGAGTGAAGAGGTTGTATTTTGCTCGAGCCCATTTGAGAAAATTCCATTCGGCTAATGATAGATTAAATGAGGTGGTAAATTCTGTTTTTAACGACTTCTAAAGGTCACCCGCGGCTTTATCATCACTTAAATAGAAAAATTAATCTTTTTCATATGTTGAAAAATACAACAACTCATTCCTCTCACTATGGACTTTTTGAAAGTTCACATTACTTTGTCTTTGATGTGTAAATCTGTGGACATGGAGTATTTATCTGTTTGAATAGCTTGTGAAATCCGGAACTTGAAGACATTTAAACTGATATGGCCCAGTGTATGTTTCTGTGGGTTTAGAATTCTAGAGAATTCCGAGTTTTTTGTCTGCTTTGACTTCGTTTCCACTTGGCTGAATCATTCAGGTGACATAAAGATGGTGTATCTTCTTGTCAACCCTCTTCAACCTATGTGTTTTTTTTTTTTCTCCTGTGATATCCGTCTGTTAGCATTCCTGTGGTGTTTCCTTTTATTGCCTTTGTTTCTGTCTCTGAACAAAGTTCTCATTTCAGATTGACAGTTGGATTCTTGTAGACAGTGATTGAAATTTGTGACCTTGATATTTGCTGTTGGACCCCAAGTTTGGAGGGTAATGACTTTTAAATTGTCTGCCAGTTCTGAAAGTTTGAGTGGTCTTTTTGACATAGCTCAAATGTCTACAAATCCAAAATGTCAAAATGTGTGAAGACTGTTTGGGGCTCAGCCTTGAAGAATATTTCTTAGATGGTTGAAATGATTTCTATGATAAACTGTTGTTCACCATAAAAGTGGAAGAGATCCACCCCCTCCCCTTCCCCCCCATCTCCAGTTTCCAGCAGTGTAATGGCAGCATTTTTACAGTAAAATGAATGTCATCATTAATTTCACTGTGACATTTTGCATATCATTTTGGGACTGCTCTGGTGCCTTTAATATCCCCATTATGAACTGACAAAGTGGGAAAATTTTAGAAGGGGGTGATATTCTTAAATGGATTCAGTGGAAGAAAGAAGTGCTTTAAGAATGTAATGTCAGCAGTAGCAGAACTACAATATAATAATAATAATAATAATAATAATAATAATAATAATAATAATGATAATAATAATAATAGGCCTAATAATAATAACAATGATAATAATAATAATAGCCTATCACATAAGACAGTCCTTGCCTAGTGCTAGGCTGAATGAACATTTTCAACAAAGCAGTGTTGAAGTCTTGAAAGTGTTTGTTTGAAGTAAAAGCAGTCTTCTAAGTTTACGGGATTCATTTTCTGTCGCAAGATTATCAGTGGGTGGCTTAAAAAATAAACACAAGTCCATTGAGGAAGATATTACTACAGAATATTAGCATTGCTCTATGTGTTTGCTGCTGTGAGAAAGAAGTGCTCTACTTGGATGAGACACATGTTTGGCACACTGTCTAAACAGAATATTTTAGCTCTGCTGTAGTCTATTTAAGTATATTTTATATTTGTTTACTGTATTTTTCATATCATCTTCATACGTGGGCCTTCAAGAGTAGAGGGTGTATGAGGAATTTCAAAGTAAAGCATTAAAGAGGCTGGGAAGCAAAATCACTCGAGACATGTGATGTCATGCAATCCAGCCTAAGCTTTGAGATGAACCAATCAAAAAGCAGACTTTAGTATTCAACCAAGCAGACATTTGTAATCAACCCACCAGGCTTGTAATATTTTGGTGGTAAATGATGTTTATAAAGTGATACACTTTGCACAAAACAAAGTTTTTTTTCCCCATGACATGTAATGTTTTGATATGACCTTTAGCATGAGATATAATGTTTTCAGCATAAGTTTTTAACCACCAAATGTGAAGTTCTCAGGCACAAGATGTATTGAAATGCATATGCTTCTCTTGATTCTCCTGTTTGACTGAATGCAAATGTCCTTTGCATTCGGTCAAAGACCACTCACATACGGTCTGTTTGGACACACAGTGGTTCACTCTGCAGTAGAGTTGACCCAGTTGTTGAGCGTTACCTCTTCACATTTCAGTTTACGTCTCAACAGTTCGCCTACAGCTCCAATAGTTTTACTCAGCGTCCTACTCAGCCCACAGTTTTAGCTGTGGCTTCATTTCAATTACTGAGTTGCAGTTCAAATTGAATCGACCACACCCCACAGGATGTAGAATCTGAATGATCGCTAGTTAATTTAATTCACTGTATATCAAAAAATTTCCCTCTCAAAATCAATTTAACATATTTTCCACTGACATATTGCCCATTGCCAGATGGGAATCAATCCCAAAGTTATTAATTGAGCACAGCCCTGATTTTAATACATCTATAGAATTCATTGATGTTTGGTCAACATGACTCACTGGATTAAAACTGACAAATGTGCCCCCCCCAACCCCTTCCCATTTCTGCAGTCAATATCAGTCATAACTCTTTTTGTGGCTCTGCTGCTAGACAGATGCGGATGGATAAAACTTTTTGAGATGGATTCAAAAAGCCTTGATTTCAAGTTCTTGTACTCCCATTATCCTCAACTAGCCTTTTAAAAATTACACCCAGACACTGTGGTTTTTGAGAGGTTCTTTTTTATGTGTATAAAAGGCTAAGATCTTTAATGTCATGGTACATCTCAATACATAGTCTCTTTTAGTCTAGGATATTTTGGGTGAGTCTGGTTGCAGCTGGAAAGAGTTTTGTATAATTGCATTGATGTTTCGAAAATAACACAGATGTCATTTTTTTTTCTTTAATATCTCCTGTGATGTAGTAGCCTATATAAGTTTAGATTTGTTCTAATGTTTATTTGAGGAGAATTACTGTAGAGACCCATGTCTGTTTTGGCTGTTCTGTTAATTTTTATTTATTTATTTATTTTAATCTTTAACCATTTTCCCCTGTGAGGCACGCAACTCTCTAATTGCTGTATGCTGTGAACCATAGCTTCAAGCTTCCCAGATCAATGTGAAAGTCAGAACTCGCTCTGAAACATTTAGTATGCCAGTCATTCCGTAGAGTTAGCCTAGATTTCATCTGTTCGGAAGTGGCTTTTGGCTTTTTAATCTGAGGTATCAAATCGGCACAAATTTTCTAGGGCTGAGAAAGCCTCATAATGCTCAGCTTATTCATGCTTACTCTGTGAATACCAATACGCTGCCCCTCAGAACTTTATATGGGGGAGATGCCTTCACTGCACCTCACCTCTGCTTTAAATGTCACAACTATATATTGCTGCTTTTCCTCACTATCATCAGTGTGAATACAGATAGTCTGACTGTGGTGGAATGGCTATAAACAAAGCTCCCATTGCTGGGCATATGTTTCAACATGCATTATTTATTGGGAGATATATCGACAGGTAGTAAATTCACATAGTCATTAATGAAATGCGGAGGTGAATCTTCATTCATTTTTAATTTTTCCCGCCATAAAACGGAATGGCTGCCGGAGCGGCCTACCTCGGCCGGACGGGTGACCTTACAGCTGATTGGCTGGAGCGAGGCCTGGAAGCGTCTCAGTAACACGCCCAAGTCTGGAGCCCTGTACCAAGCAGCATGTTGTGCATTAAGATTTACCATCATACCACTGTTCATCACACTAAATGTGTGTCTTACATCTCTAACCTGGCCTTTTTCTTCTCAATAAATCACCACAGCCGTAAAGGGATAAGTGTTCACTGGGCAGACGCCTCTTTCAAGTCCGTCGGATTGTACTCATCCTCAGGAGTGCACCGTGTCACGTTTAGGCCTTCTGTCGTCAGACATTATGAAAGCCAATCAGAAACGATAAAGATTTTTTAAAATTTTTCTAAGTGAGAAGTTGCTGGATTTTTACTGCCACTGGCATTCAACCCCACTGGCTTTCTACTGGCTTTCAGCCCTTTTGAGAGTACTTTATACACAAAGCGGCAGAGGCCTTGAGTCAGTATTCAGGCATGTTTGCCTCTATGTGCATTACTCAACCCTACCCCCAATGACCTCTCACTCCACAGCATACTCAAAACGCTCAAAAACATTTTTTTTTCCCTTACATCAAGCAAAATGACAAGGCACGCTCTGTAGTAATTAGACAGTTCACATTCCATACAACCGTTTTTCTTTTTTATACATGTTCTAATTATTTCTAAACGATGAGTATTCAAAGAATTGGAGCATATGTAAGGTATGGGCAAATAAAACGTTAGAGTTGAAGGCTATTTCTGCTATATATGTATGGTGGGGGTGTTCAGACTGTGCATGTGGTAGACTGACTAGCTCTTGCTACTGGATTTTGGGATATGTGATTTGTTATGAGAGCTTTGATTTAATCAGACCTTTCTACAGCAATGTCCTTCATGACCTGGAAGTCAGAGATGAGGCTCCACATGCCTTGAATACAAGAGCAAGACAGAAAGTATGTCCTGCACATTTCACTTTATTGAAAAGTGACATTCGCCACTGTATCGCCAGAGAGAGGCTGCTTTTTTTGTCATTTGAAACAATACAGGTTCACATATCGCACATTAAATATGAAATATTAAAATGGCCAATAATTGCGTTATCTGACGTGTTAATGAGGAAACGGCAAACTTGATTAAAAAAAAAAAAAGTTGGCAGTGTTAACTTTATTTAGACTTCAGGACCTTTGTCTCTGTTGTTAATGTAATTAAAAAACAACTGATATCAGTTAGCGCTCTTACAGAATCAAACGAGGGCCAAAAAGTTTTCTGGAGTATCGTCTGTTTGTTTTTAGCGGTTAGAGCTGATTAAAACGGTGCTGCGCTGTCACACGCTGCAGGTGTTTAATGCTTTTCACAGGTTTGGGCGAATAGATTGGTTTCAGTGTAGGGGGCTCTTGAGCTGTTGTGTTTGTGTGGTATCTCTGATTTTAAAGAGCTCTCACAAGCTTTCACGTAGTTATCAGATGTGACAACAGCTATTATGTTTTACTTGTTTAAGCCGCTTGAAATTAATACAGCGTCCTTTTGCTGCTTTCACCGAACACCACAATCATTTGACTTTATTAATAGGAAACACGTCGCAGTGTTACTTCTGAAACAACACATGCAGAACAAGCCTGATTAAGGCTTAACTAAGGCTTGTTTTAACCATTAAGGGATGATAATCATTTTAATGCAAATGATTGCAAATAGCTGAAGTGTTTGTTTTTTTTTCTTTCTTTCTTTCCTGAATAAGTGATTTGTTCCAAAATAGACCGGGGGATGCAATGCTTTCCCTCGCCCCCAAATCTGGATCTTTATCCCAATTCCCAAATGGATTCACAGCGCTTTAATCAGGGTTGTCCTCTCTCAGTCTTAAAAAAAAAAAGGAATGTCTTCAGTTTGCTTTCTTTTCGATCCTCATCTTTTTGTCTTTTGAATTGTAGCCTAACATATCTTTTTTTTTTTGTTCTTCCACTCGCTCATTAGCACATCTTAGGGATCACATGCTATACATTTATCACATTTGCTGCACCTCTCTGTCACCAGATCTTTGTAAGTAGATAGACAATTCAGCTAGAGATGGTTGAACTAATCAATTTCTTCTTTTATAGTACTCTTTGAAGTCCTGATATGTATGAGCATATGTGAAATGCTTCTTTTTTTTCCCCCTCCAAATAAAATCTTTTGGCATTAAAAATCCAATTTGTTGTTTGTGTGTGTGTGTGCGGGCGTGTGTGTGTGTGTGTGTGTGTTTTGAATCCTTTCAAAAGCTTCAAAAAACAACATCAGTTTGCACATACCGTCTTTGAGACGTGTTTTTATGTGAATACTGTGAATACTATGTATCTTTTTTTTTTTTTTTTTTTCGATCCTTCAGTGTGTGATCTTGACATGCTTATTTCGGTGGTTCAAAGCTTGTGCACTCAGCCAATTAAGGTGTTGTATAACTCAGCCTAACAGGACCCTCTAGGTACATCTATAAGCTGATATACTCTGATAACTGGTAAAAAAAAATAATGATTTTTTTTTATTTATTGAGATGGTTAATTAAACAGGCGCCCACACACAAACACAGATGCACCCCTATGCACACACACGCGCGCACACACACACTCACACTCACACACGTAATTACGCATCTTGGTATTTGTTGTCCTTTGATGTTTTTGTTTGTTTTTTGATGTTCCATAGAAATTAATAAAAAAAAAATTCTGATATCTTGTCCAGTGTTATTAGAATTCCTGTGATCTGAGCAGCTGAAGCTGAGTGGAAGTAGTAGACAGCACTGCCAGCACCCACCCAAACCCATCCCAGATCTACTTAATTTTCCCTAACATCAGATAACATCAACTCACAAAATTCTGCACATGTTTCCTCAGTGAATGTTTCTTAATCTCTGCAGATAGTTCTTTAGTTTAATCTTGGCAGCTGGCCTCTGTTTGGATGGTTGTATGATATCTCAAGAAGTGACATCCTTAATTCCTCTTGGTAAATGCAAGCTGACTGCGTGCAGGGTGGAAATCCAGTACACCGGTGGGTCAGTGCCGTGCCGGAAAGTTCCAGCAGCCCTTAAACTGGAAATAATGGGCTTTCGTTTCTTCAGTTAGAGAAACTGCTGTGTGCTTCTTCCCACTGACATTTCCTTCCATATTTATGCACAGTGGATCTGCCCGGGCTCCCGCTGTCAGCCTGGGGGGGTTGAGCTCGGCTGGAAAGGGCGCTTTGGGCCTTGTTATTACCGCCGGACAGAAAGAGAAAGGGGCCATTTACTAAAACTGGGAGTAAAACGGATCATGTTTTCCTTCCCAGGAAGGTGAAGGAGCCTTCATGCCTTTCACAAAGTCACGTTCCACCGCTGCAATATTAAATTAGGTCTAAGCACAAAACTCTCGTATAATGAGCCTTAATGCAGTTTTTGGGCCTTTTTTTCTTTTCTTCCTCGCAGGCTCTGTGCTGAACCAGCCGGCCGCGTGTACTGCAGCACAACCTTGAGGAGTGCTGTTATGTTTAGCATCTGACAAAGACGGTCTCATGACAAAGATATTATTCTGTTGTTGAGCCCGTGAGGAGGTTGAGAGGCAAAGAGGGCGGGAACAACGAGTTAAAGTGTCATAAGATGATTGATGTCTTAGTCTGCCAATCCTTTTGAGAGTTCTATGACTCTGATCAAGTGATGATCCTGTGCGTGAATATGTGTCATTCTCTCACATCAAAGTGGGGGGGGGGGCAGTGACTAACAACTTGAAACGGTTTTAATATGCACACAAGTCGGTGAGAAGGCACAACCTGTAATCACAAAGTTGTTATCTGGGGAACAACCTATGCTGCATGGATGCCTGTGAAATGTGACAGGATCTGATGTATTTTGATGATCTTGTTTATGGCAACAGATGGTGCTTACAGGTGAAAGTAATATCCTTCCAGTAAGATTCTCCCAAGCTTTTCCAGTATTTCAACATACTTAAATCTTTCGTCCACATAATCCACCCCTGCTGCTGGTCTACGCTGGTGTCACACTTCTAACATTCACATTTCAGTGTAACTGGAATAGACTGTACAGACTGTGTAATTCCGGGCCCACTGAACATATGGACTCATGTTTGCCGACAAGCTATTTTTCAGATTTCAAAAGCTCTCTCTCTCTGTGTCTCTCACCCACTCATGCAACTGTGAAAGACATATGTGTGCCGGCACATGCATACATATACACACAGACACACACACTTACACATGCACACAGACGCACACACACACACACACACACACACACACATGCACATAGACAGACACAGCCACACATGCATGCACACAGATGCACACACACACACACAGATTGGGCATTATTAACTGACATGCATATTCAGCATCTAGGGAAAGAAAATGGATGCGTACGGTACAGTAAATCGATAACCATTCGCATAAGCGTCTGGGATGGTGCCATGCATTTCAAATCAGATTAATTGTCTCGCGGGACGGCTTCCCAGTTTTAAGGCAAAGACACCATGGCAGATTTCTGAGGCGGCTAGAACGATTGTGCCCTCTTCCACAAACGAGTCATACTCCAGTGTATTTAAATCAGATTCTGGATCAAACGAAGCGGAGTCACTGGATTATTCTACGGTGAGAGTTTATTGCTTTTCTGACTGTGTTGACCTGCTGAGTCTAGCATTTACAGCACCATGCACTATTTGACTTTGTATAGAATTCCTTCTCGTTTCCAATAACACATACAACTTCTTTTAAACCTCAGGAAGGAGAATTTAAAAAACTTATTAAAAAGATATTTTATCCTGGAGATGTGATTTAGCAAACAATTTGCAGCATTAATAGCAGGCATTAATAACAGCCATTGCAATTTAAAACATGAATTTTTGTCATATTTATCTTTGACATTAGCTCCAAAAATATAATCAGACTCTCACACTATGATTAAGATGCTGATGAGTGTTCCCCTTTGTTTCTTTTAATTACCTGTGCCCCCCCCCCCCTCTTTTTTTTCTCCACAACAAGTAATAACAGCAGTGGAACAGCCGTCTTATAAGAGAGCTTGTTAAAATTTGGTTCAACATATTGGAGCTAATTAGTGTTAGTGTTGAGTTTAACTCAAGGTCATCTGCTATCCCCAAATTATACATTGTGATTCATCAAGAACAGCTTGACTTTCATTCTGTTATTAAAGTCTCCAGATGCCTCAGTGACAGCCCCGGACTTCTCGGCTAGGCTGTTACCTCCGCTCACTTCTCAGACAACCTCAGAGAAAATGGCGCTAAAGCAAAGCCGCCTGCACAGAGACACAGGGCTTCAGTTCACCAGACATCACGTGCACGACAGTGTGAGCGTTATTTAAATGCCCAAGACCAATTACCTGACCAAAGATTGGTTCATTGGTTTATCTCTGGCCATGTGACTGGCAGCACACATGCTTTAAAAAAAAATAAAAAGGTCTTTTTGTGTCTATCTGACTCAGCACAACAGCGCATTCCTGAACGTCTGTAATAGCGGAATTAAGAAATGTGTTGCGACTGTGTTGGATTTGGCTAGTTGTTAGATTGTCTGTCTGAATTGGACCCAGAGACCCTCAGATAGAAGCTTATAAAAGAGAGTTTTAAGTAGTGAGAGACTAAACCTTCCCTGGGGCACAGTTTGAATTCCAACACTGGAACGGCCTCACTGAACCACTGCGTTATGTGAAATTGGAACGTGTTTTGGCAGCGTTGTGTTTGGCTAATTGTATTAGCATCGTGTGTCTGAGCTGGAGTGTATGCCAGAGACAAGGGAGAGTGTTCTCGCTTTGACATCTTGCTGAGATGACAGATGAACCTCACTGCTGAAGTGACATTTGCCACCCTGATAAGCCTTGCATGTTTTTTTTTTTTTTTTAATAAATCATTTTAACTAAAATTAGGTTGAGCTGAGTCAAACTGTTCCCTCCTTAGTCAATTCTGTCCCCTCCTGATCTCTTGATGTAATTGGAGCAGGAACAGTAGGGAACTTACTGTGGTAGAAATGTCTTTGGATTCTAGGCAGGGAAACCACTCACTTATTTCTGTTTGAGATTTGGGAATTATCCTTTTGTCTGACCACGTAACATCATCTTTGGTGTCATTTTTTTTTTTTTTTTTAACAGAAATGGCAGGACCATTAGCCCATTTTAATAAGACTGTGTGACAGGCAAGCCCAGCGAAGTGAAGTCACTGTGTCTAGCTGTTTGAGCAGTCAGGAAGACGGTTCATCATTACTAGTGGAGAGGTGGTTCTATATAATTCAGCATCTGTGGGGCTCTGTTATGATCGAGTTAGACTGTCACACTGACGGTTCGCATGGTGACTTCTGTCGTTTTTAAACCTTTTCGTATCTACGCCCTGCACTTATGTTGCCGTTTTATCTCCATTGGCCAGTCTTACCATTTTAAAAACTGGCTCTCTCTCTCTCTCTCTCTCTCTCTCTCTCTCTCAATATAAGTCCAGATATAAATCTAGTGGGAGATGTTTAATGTTATAGAGCTGTAGTTATTCAACTTTTCACACAGATGTATTAGACCCTCTTTTCATTTCCATTGGTAAATTGCAATTACTGTACCATGTATCTCAGAGGGCTTATGATGGAGGGCAGGAGATTAAAGTAGTTATATTTTACTTCCCTTTTTCCAGGTTCCCCTCATGCCTTTCTGTTCATTGCTACAGCGGAGCCAGAATAGAGTCCAGTGTAACTGTTGTATATTACATGGCCAAATTTGACAGGAAGTTTCTTTAAATATGTTAATGTATTCCTGTCTGCACCTGTCTGCTGATTAAAATGTCCAGGATTTTGAGCTGTTTAGCTGAAACTTCAGCTAATCAGATTTTCTTTGATGTTAATTATAATGAAAGCCTAGCTTTGTGTGTTAAGAAAGGGACTATTTTAAAATGTGACATTTCAGCTGGACTGATGAGTCTCATAATTTTCCTTATTCAGACATATGTCGGAACTGTCACTGGGAAAAATGTCTGGTGATATATCTGGGTATTCTAAGTTCTGTGTTCTCCACATATGTCTATTTCTAGCAAATAACATTAGTTTATATCACAGAGGAGCTGTTTTTCCCTCGATGGTATCGCCTAGCAGGACACAAGCAGCAGCTATCGATATTTTCGTTCATTCTGGATTGAGCATCTGAGACTCAGAGCCATTAAACGCAGGTTAATTTTTCATTACACAACTTCACAGGACTTCAAATCATCACGGAGGCGACTCAATAAGCAGATAAATCAGGCTCCTGTGAATCTGCCGCAGAGGTTAATTTGATTCTCTCACTTTGTCAAGAGCTTATAGGAGTTGGTGACCTAGCGTTTCATCTTTTCTATCTCCAAAGTTGCTTCCAATTCCAAGATCCATCTCTATTGCGGGATTTTCAATTTTTGATCCGGTGGAGCTGAAACTTGGGATAGGCGTATTCCTCGTCTCGCGTGCTGACACTCAACCATGAGACCCATGGCTCAGCCCACACTGATCTGAGATCAGAATTCTGAGATGTCGTCTTTTCCTATCCTGTTGCCTTCCTCACGGCCACACCATGGCCGATGACTCCACAGGGATCTGCCGAAATGTACGGAAAACCCTGGAATGTTCGGCAAAAGTCTCATGGCTGTGTCTGAAGGCAGCCTACTTCTATCCAATGACTGTGTGGGTAGTCATGTATTTTTGCAGGTTGGCCTCTGAAAATCTTGACTAAAATCTTCGCCGTCTCTTGAGTCCAAAAAACCTACTCATTCAGCCATGACTGGCCTGAAGGCTTTTGTCATCACGCTGTTGCATGAAAAGAGCACCGTAAATGTGGACTGAATGCATTCCACTGATTGCAGTAGCTGATTTTCAGGTTTCTTACAATTAGCCTCTTTAGCTGGAAACAGTAAAAATAGACCTGTGTCATCTGAAGAACTGACAAGGTCAGATCAAACTCTTCATACCACTCTTTCCATAAATCATATCATCATCAAGAAGACTGGAGATAGGAGAAAAAAAAGTAAGTAAACCCACCCTTTAGCTGTATCAGCATCTGAACTGAATAGCAAAAGAAAGAAAAAACTAGCCGCACTGCCGAGTTTGTGTGCCCACAAAATGATACAGACAGGTGAATCCTTTTTAAGTGGATCCTTTGAGTCTCTCCTGATAAGGAACTGAATGTGTTATACTGGTCATTATAAATGCTGTAACATGGCGGGTGGTGTGGAGTTGATCTTAAGAAAGAAAAAAAAAAAAACATGGTTGTGACTTGCACATACATGCACATACTTGTCCAAGGCCTAACCTTTTAATTTAAACTCAAGGACTGTGTGCAGGTGTAAACATGGCACACTCAGTGATTTGTGTCAACCCTGCACTCTGATAAGGAGATAAATGTCACATTTTGCCTCTTGCTTTCTCAAGTAAAGAATTAATCATTTCCTTGAAGCCAAGTGCATGGAATTAGAAACAAACCTGCCTCTATTTGGATTGCTAAAATGTTTCAACGATTGTATGAACCACTGTAGAAATTACTGCTGATTTGGTTATGGTCTAAAACCTGGACCCTGTAGATCGATATTTTTATTGGTTGGTTCAGGAAAGTAATTATTATCTTATAAACTACTGTTCAATCTGTGAAATTGATTTTTTTAAAACTAATTTTTGCATTTTGACCGTACTCTCAAGGGCTATTAGGGTAGTCTCATTTGTATTCACCCTGGAAACTTCCAGTGCCGCTCTGTATCTCAGATATCCAGGTGAAGTGAGAGACATTACAATTTCTTCCTACAACATGAAGTCGACTCCTTTCCTGGAGCTCTGTTTAAGCTCACACTGGCATTTAGGTTTGAATCACCCCTTAAATGTAAGGCTCAGTGCAAACAGGTATTGGCATTTTAATTTCGGATGATTTCTAAATGTAAAGTCCTATTCAGACAGATATTGAAAATTAATTTTTTACTCCTTTCCAAACGTCAGATGAAAATCAAATTAATTAATGGCAAATGAGTCATTTGGTCAAGTATTGATGTGCGCCGGAATGTGTGCATTAAGCTTTTGTTTTGGTTGAAATGTGCAATTAGCTCTCGCAGAGTTCCAGTCGAGAGACATTTTTCACAGTCTGAGAGCTCCCGTCTGTTGCTTATTTGAACCTGTAATGATGTTGGTTATAAGGAGTGCTCGCACCATTGGCAGAATTGATGAACGATTCTGAGTCAATCCAAGTGAAGAGTTCACAAGTGTGGTTTGATTAGAACCTTGATTAAACAACCTTGTCTTTCGAGAGTTGTTCACAAGAAAAGCACTAGGCCTACAACATTTTGGGGGAGATTTTGTTGTAGGGTAGAGACACATTTTTCAGGACAGTGGTATAAAAACATGCCTTGATGCCGTGATTTACATCAGGGTCTGTTCGTCTCTGCACATTTCTTTTTTCTAAGGTGATTCCGTCTTTTTTACACAAAATATTCAGGCTCTTCCATTTACATGCAGGGCTGACTTGAGACAGCTTGCAAATTTGGCCGCAAATGAGAAGACTGTGTTGTTGTTTTTTTAGAGGCCGTCAGAGTCACTCTCGCTTTTCTGTACTAAAGGTATAATATCTGTAAAATGTAACATGAGTGGGATGCCATTGTGTTTGAAGTTCAACTCAATTTGCGAGCCGTCGCTTTCCCATTTGAATTTGGTCACAGTTTTTTTAAGTTACACTCTTCATTACTGAACTGGAGTGGTTGAGTTGACCTCTCAAACGAGGACGTGGAGTGCACAAACCTTGGAAAGAAAAAAGGAAACAATTTTATGTATGAACATAGATTTTGCTTTTTACTGAAATTGTTTGATGGATTGACCTTGAGATCTCCTCCTTTACCTTTTGGCGTCAACAAAAAAAAAAGAGAGAGAGAAAGAGAGAGAGAGAGAGAGAGATGCTAGTCACTTTGATTAGACACCTTGAAGTGTGTTCCTTGTTCCTGGCTTTCCAGATCACAGAAGGCAGATTAAACGGAGATCAGATTAAATCAAACCCTTTCTTCTTAATCTGTAAAAGTCCACGCAAGATGGTCTGTGTGTCATTTACATAACGTATAGATGCTCAGGAGAACACCGTGATGAATTCAGACCTGTCTTGTGGCACGACATCTTCATGTTCACCCGGGTGCCTCTGACTTGAGCTAATTTGTCCTGGTGTAGGCTGACACAGGAAGCCATTTCATCTGGACACCTTGTATCTGTTTTTATCTGTTCCCCTGCAATGCCTGGTAGGTCAGCCCCTCTGTTCCCCTAAAATGAGATTTTCTTAGCTTGAATGCAAGGTGAATAAACATGGCTTGATAGACATCAAAAGACTCTTAGTGCGTGGCTAGAGGTTAAATCTCTCATCTGCTTTTCATCAGGGTCTTCAAAGGAAGGCTATTTTTCTTACTAAAAGAGCCGGTGGGAAGAGCATGGCTGGTTCCAGAAAAAAAAAAAAAAACCCTCCCGTGTCTCCCTGTATTCCAGAGAGACACCCTTACATTCCTCAGGTAGATTCGCAGTGTGGAACAAATTGATGCCAGTACTGAATGTGTGTATAATGTTTACACTTGAGGAAAAAAGAAGGAGAAGATCTTTTCATACTGTGGGCTGTACCCTTACCCAGTGGTATAGTATATTCATATTGTATTCGTTATTAAAGACTGAAATCCTAGAAACCTTGTGTTTTAATGGGGTTTTGTACATTTAATGAATAGATCTGTCGTTTATAATAGTATATGCTCACTTAGTAAAGATTGTACGCATTCTATATTGGTTGATTCACGACTGCATGCATCAAGCGTGCATCAGGTCTTCTCCTTCAAGTTCATTTGAAAGTGTTCCATGTGGCATTGCAGATTACAACTGTGTTAAAATACCAGAGCCATATGCTTTCAGGATTTAGGTGGATCTCGTATATTGATTAATGTGGTTTTTATGTGAGGCAGATGGAAGTCCTGCCGTCAAACATTACCTTACGTTTGAGACCGAGAAATCATTGAGGGGTAAACAGAGCACTCCACCCCCCCCCCCCCCCCCCTCTCTCCAGGCCATAACCCCTGGTTCTCATTGTGACTTCATCGAGAGTGATCCCCTTGAGAGAGGTTGGTGTGTGGTTCATTTTCTTTGGCTGGATGAAGACGCTGGAAGCTTGAATGTGGCACCGAGATATTTGTGCTGTGCCAGTAGAGGAGTGGCAGTGCCATTCATGTGCCAGTGTAGCACAGCTCACATCACTGAGAAGGGGCTGCCCCTCTCAGAAACCTAGACACTCGTTTACTGACAGATGTTTAGCCTGGCTGGTGCTCCGTAATGGTAGTTGATCTGGTTAAATCAGAAACAGAGACATCTTTAGAAATCTGCTTTTAATTCTAGTAGTAGTAGTGGTAGCATTTGATGTACTTCTGGATTTCGAGGTATGAGACACTTGTGTTTGTTTGTTTCTTTTTCTTATCTTTTATTGTCGGATAAAGTAAAAATCTGTTCAAGTGACGAACGGATTATATTATTCTTTCTTGGAAAAATACAGACATTACGTTTTTTACAAAGTGCAGGTGTTTAGTTTGAGGAAAAAAGATAGAAAGAAAGAAAGAAAACATGGCAATCAGAGAGAGAGAGAGAGAGAAGTGTGTAATATTCCTTTCTTTTGCAAACTTCATTGTACCACTCTGACAGAAAAGATAAGTGGCAAGGCAAACTTTCCAGCATTGCGTTTGCGCTTCTAGAGTCTCTCATTCTTAGTTTTCATCCTTACCACAAACTATTGATCTTGCGCTCATTATCATTCAAAAACTCTAACAAGTCTTTGGTATTCACAGCTGAAGAGCGGTTCTGAGAGGGCTTGTGTCTGGTCCTATTTTTGAACTTGGCTCTGACTAAGACGACTGAACTTTAGAAAGTGAGGATTGTTATCTGGAGATCTCACGATGTCAAATTTGCACTTTCGTGGTTTTTTTTTTTCTCCTCTTCATGTTTCTTAGCTTAAGCATGACTTTGATTTCCTGACAAATAGCTCCACGATCCGTGCACATAGACTCATTTCCCGTTGGCCTGTGATGTCTTACCATTATGATATTTTCTTTTCAAATTGCAGGGTTGACTTTCTTCCCCTAGCCTACATGTTCACTTTGCCTCAACATACTCTTTTACTTATAGGAGCGGAGGATGTCGAACCCAACCGAAGTGTGATATGAGATGCCTTGCGTACGTCAGTTTTCCGAAATAATTTTTTGCACATGTAGATGAAAGAGTTTTGTTGTAAGCACATGTTGTTACCTTGTGTCAGCTTACAGCTTAGCGAATCAGATATTCCTACCTCGTTCTGCCCTCGCAGTAGGTTTATTAGACAAGTCTTTGCTAATTTCCTTACTGATGAGGCTGTCTACACACACAGACTGAGGGACAAGTGATAGGCATTCACGAAATAAAGTTGAGACAACTTTTATGTAGCGCTTAAACACCTTCACAGGATTAAGGTTAATTACCTATCTCTAAAAATACTCTGTTTTCTATAGCAATTAAGATTGCTTCAATCACTGCAGTCCTAATTGAGTTTGGGTGCTGGATTCGAGGAGATATAATTATCTATGATTCAATGCAGATTAGAGAATATAGGCTAGTCTGTCTACTGGTGACACTTTACCATTTCAGTTTACTTTGATAATGGACGTAGTTCATCTTCTTCGTTAGTCTTCTGCTGTTGTGACATGGAACATGCTTTTTGTCCTGTAATTGTTTCACCTGTAAAACTTGAAGCTCTAAAAAGCTGCTTTTTTTTTTTTTTGTAATTTCTTGTCTGATTTAGGTTTAAGAAACAGAACAATTGCACTGGTCTGTTTAATACAATTTCATTAAACATACTCTTTTTATTTAATACACTGTAAATGGGCCCTTTCACTCTAACAGAAGGATACACGTTTTAAACTCGAAATAAATGAAATTGTTCAAAATAAAGATCTTATCATCTGTCTGAATCCCTTGGCATTTATATATTATGTGGTAAAAAACAGCCTATGTTGTAAGTTTGGTGAGAATAGGACAAATCTTATAGTGAGCCTGAACAGAACACTCCAGTCACAAAGAAACTGTGAATGCAGAGTGTTTGTGAAAAGTTGTAGGCACTTGATCTCAGTTATGATTTGATCTTGAAATTTGATCTCTTTGACTTCTGTCAGTGAAATAGATTCAAAGGGAATAGAGGTGTTGAGAGAATAGCTGCCTCATTTATAAATGCGTGTGCGTGTGCGTGTATACGTGTATGCATAGCCCATCTGCTCTGGATATGTGGAAATATGGCTATTAGGAATGCCAGGAGTTTAGACACAACTGTACTCATTTCAGTGTTTTTGATGAAACACCGACCTGTACCACGTCTGCCGGGGTGTTTTGCATGGACAAATAATTTACAAAAAATATTTGCAAACCAAATGAATGTGACTCTGAATACAGTGTAATGTTAAAAAGAGGGCCACAGAATGGACTATAAAAGCATTCTGGAAAGAAATGCCAAAAAACCTTTTTTTTGTGGATTCATGTATTTTGCACTGTGATGGACTAGCGACCTGTCCAGGGTGTTTCCCTGCCTTTTGCCCAGTGAGCGCTGGGATAGGCTCCTTCACCCCCACGACCCTAATTAGGATAAGCGGCTTAGAAAATGAATGAATGAATGAGTGAATGTACCCATTTACATATACATAAAATAAATCAACTATGCCTTTAATCTGTGACTGATGAACAAGGATTGAATGTTGAACTTCCTTGGTTTGTAATACTCGTCTGATGTTTTGAATCATTGTTTCCATTAGAATGGGGGAATGCATTTGATTTTTTCATAACCACAATTATGATAAAAATATTTGTTCATTTTGAATTCACCTCACTTTCACCCCAGTTTGAAAAGTTCAGTTACCTGCGACTGACTGTAAAACAGACATGAGCAGATAAACTCCAGCTGACATGGCTGCCCAATTGCGTTATCTTTGACTCCTGACTCTTTGACTCACTCTTGGCAAATGTGACACAGACTGGATTTGAACTGTAAATGAAAAAAAGAACATGCATATTTAAAAGTGGGAGACATTACAAATAAAAACTTAAAATCAGGTTTTGTTTTTTTTTTTTCAACAACCAGAACTTGTTTTACGTGCTGACTTCTATTTCATTTCATTCATCAATTCATCTTTTCAGAAAACATTGGTTGTAATGGAAGAAATTTGTTGAACAAACACGTTTCTAATTACATTTCAAAGGAAAAGGTGATCTAATTAGCTGGTTGAAGTTTCAGCATTTTGAAAGTGTTTGTGTGGTGAGGAACTTATAAAGTTTCATGGCTTGAGACAAAGTTCACCTCCTCACATCTCATCGTACGTGGGTGAACACCGTGCAGAGGGGCTGAGGTCAAACGCTCGATAATTATAAAAACTCAAAAAAACTCTGAATGGCTATCTGTAACGAACCAGAGCTAGACAGTATAGGGCAGTTTTCTATAAAAAGCAACCTTCTGCCGTGAGTTATTAGGCTTAATGCTTTTTCACAGCACTGTATATCAGAACGGTTTTTCACTGTACTTTCTCTCTCTTTTTTAAGATCCACATGATGTCTGACTATACAGTTCAGTAGTTCTTTTTAAAACTATAGCGCATATATATTATATAGTTCTTAAGTATATATATCCTAACTGAAAAAAAAATAAGAGGGTCCAGAGGCACTAGACAGTGTGCCAATTAATAATGGTTATGCTTGAAGCTTCACAGCTCTTTAGGGAGCGAAAGGATTCTGAAGTTGCATTGAAATGCAGTTTGGTGAATTAGCTTGAGCTGCTTATCCGTGTAGGGAATGGGAGAGGAGGGAATAGTAAAATTAAATCTTTGGGAAACCCAGTAGATCAAAGTCAAAAGCACATAAATTGTCTTCCTTCCAGCGGCATTGTTGAGAGGCAGAGGAAAGGGGGAAATAAATAAATAAATAAATACAGAGGTGTGGATAGTGAGGAGAGCAAAGCTGTCTTTCGTTTTTTTTTTTTTTTTTTTTAGTCTGTTACTGACACACTAAAAACGAACCTGTATTTTTTGACATTTCTTTTCTTTTTATATCTATATGTGAATGAGAGCTTCAGAAGGCCTACGTATTGTATTCTACATTGTTTTGTTTAAAGATATTGCCACTGCCCTATGTGACTCAGAATTAAATCAACAGTTGTTTTTCATTTTAATCTCATTTGCCATGGGTATTCACTTTGGTAAAAGCCCTTCTGCTTTGCTTTGTTTCAGATGAGCATAGTGTGCAACACAACAAAGGGAAAAGCTTTACACCCATCCGCTGTGGTTTGATAAATAAAAGCTAAAAAATGTGGATCTGTCAGCATTGCCCTTCATGGCAGCTTTCAAAAACCAAACAAAACAAACAAAAAAAACCCAACAACAACAACAACAAAAAAACAAACGCTTGATTAAGTGGTCAACCTACTACATGTATGCAAAACATGCAGCGAGCATCTTTTTTAGATGTATTATGGCAACATCTGTGTAGGTTAATTCAGAGTCACACCAGTGTTGTTGTTTTGGCTCTGCGTATCTTGCATCTGAATTATTTTTCTCAGACTGAAAAATAGCTATCTCTCTTTCTGTATCTATCTATATATACACACACACACACACACACACACACATACATACACATATATACATAATACATATACATATAAATTCATTTACACATACATTTAAATTATGGTGTTTTTGCAATACTGTGAAATGAAGAACATAAGGTTAAAAAACACTTTGCTGAAAATAGATGTGAGATTTGAGAGGTATCTGGCATCATGAGGTGGGAACACAGTTCCTCAGTGAGCAGAAGCAGATGGAGTGACTCCTTGTCTGATGGGATCCTGGGACACAGCAGACTCCCTGAAGATCTCCAGACCCATCTGCAGCCCAGCCATGATAGTAGTTAGGACATCATCTCTTAATCGATCCGGTTCAACAGGCTGAGGCCCTGTCCCAAAGGCCACCTGCTAAGAGGTGATGGTTTTCACCATCTGCCCTATTCCAGCCCCAGACATCTCCCATTACACCCCGAAAAGCAATCTGTGTCCGCGGGCAGGGAGAATGCCTCCCTCAGAGCGCACCCCTGCCTTACATGGACCACAAATCTCAAGTAACATCGAGTCAACACACTGGGCCAAGGTTGTTACTGTAAATCTATATTATCATCATAGGCGGGACATAGGCCGTTCGTGAGAGCAGAGAAGAGAAATACTGCTGATGTAGATGTGGTGTGGTGAGTGTTTGTGTACATAACACACCCGTCAGATGTTTCCTTTACAGTATCATCACCTACCTGCTCTCATCAACAGCCCACAGCGTGTTTATTTGACATTAAACGTCTCTCTTAAATGAAATGGAAAGTTTGCTAAATTTCACTCTGAGACAGCTTTCTTTCAAATGGTCTCTGTCTGTCTGTCTGAAAGATGAGACCCATAACATTATCCTCTATCTCTTCCTTTAGTTTCAGATATAGAAATTTGATTGAACGCAGGATTCGTAAAAGGCTATCAGCCGTCGAACAAAAAGCTAGGCAGTGCAATTCCCAGGCCATGGCATCAAACACACCATTACGTAAACATTACTTTCCTTTATCTTATGGAAAACTCCACTTGGAACATGATAATAGGGGTGACAAACTAAGGTGTTACCAGATTATCATAATAAAGTCTATTACAGTTAAGCCATTGTTCACCAAGAAAAAAAAAAAAAAGCCAAAGGGATAAATTTGGTGACGTTTTGCAAATGTTTGCTTTGGCGTGGGTTACTGGGAGTCATTTCAAAAGAGAGAAAGAATCGATATGCACGTATACCACCGTGTTTTATGCCAAGCACAAAGGCGATAACAAAGTGAAAATTATAAAGTTGTATGTTATAGACTTGCTCAGTGAAGCTCTTGTTGCTACGCTGTAGATTTCATACTGATCCATCAAGCAACAGCACGCTCTGCTGCTGAGTGAGTTCTCTTGATGCCTCACCAGTAGATGAAATGTTCTTTCTTTCTCAGATCCCAGCGTTTTGTCGGAATGAAAAGGTTTTTTTCTTTCTTTTTTTTTTCTTTCCTCTTGTGGACCACTGTTGAAACTGCGTGGACATGCAGGCGGACAGCTGTGAACTCCGAGAGGAGTTCTCCTCTCTTGTTTTGCTGGGGAGTGGCCCTAGTATATATGTTTGTCTTTTGACCGTAGTGTTTGCAGTGTGGGGCGTGGGCACATTAATAGGAAAGCCAGAATATGAGTTCACGCGCAGTTCATTAAACTTCATTACTGCTTTGTTTTAAGTATACAGCTTCCAAGCTGATAAGTGTAGTTACGTTGTCTGCATTATCAGCTGGAGTCAAACAGAAGCTTTAAATTTCATGTTTTTCATTCCTGTTCACTTGCTCTTGACTCTCATTCTCATACAGACGTAAACCCTGCACAACTGTTTTCACTGACTACAGGAACTTCAGTATAAAAACACCCACAAAGGCTTTTGACAGAGCTTTGGTACAATAAACAAACACTTATTGAGCTAGCTTTGGCACTTTACTCCTCTGAGGTGAGATGTTGAATATGGCTCCACCACAGCGTTCCCTTCAGCTTTTAATCTTTACACACTTTTTTAATGCAATCGACTAGGCCTAAGTCTATGTTACCATAACAACACAGACAAAGGGCATCTGATTAATCACCAAGATGTAATACACGTTGCTAGCCATGGTCAGTGGTAGAGCCTGACAGATAATGGATTTTTCAGATCGATACCGATTTCGATATTTGATGATATTAAAATCCGATAATGATATATCAGCCGATATTCTTTTTTTTTTTTTTTCCAGAAACACATAACATAAAGATTTTCCCTAACATTTGTTATATTTAGTTATGTAAGAGTCCTCACCAAGATAACATGACATAATGCAGTTTAAAAATAAACTTGTTTTATTGTCATAAGTAGTACTTTGAACAAAGTATATTAAATTTTTGATAAATAATGCAGTAAACTGATAGAGGTGAGCTAGAGTAAACACTGCTGTTGAATGCATCTAATACTACATGGCTGTAGTCATGTCATATCAAGGATTTGCGACTTTCGGATTTCACACTACATGTTTCAAAAAGAAACCAGATAACTTTGTGTTGCTACCAAGCCATATTAGATACTTGTTCAGCTCACGTTTATTTACGTGTCCCCTCTGGTTTAATAATTTCCAATGCACCAGCTGTACCTACAGACATGCGAGTCACAGATATATTTACCATTGCCTCATTTAGGCAGAATAACTTAAACGCTGCAGTTTAATCAACAGCAGTTTGTCAATAGCTTAGTCTACAACGCTCAACTAACATAACATTAAGCGTAATTTTTTTGATGTTTGACTAATTGTACCGGTTTTCACGTTACTGCAGCAAAACCAGGCATGGCTTATATGAATGTCATACCATAATTGAAGGATCCATCTTCCGTCTCTTTTTTTAATTGTCATTTATCAGCTGTTATAAATGACGATACCGATTTATCTGCAATTAGCTCATATCGGTCGATAATATAGGCAAGCCGATTTATCGGTCGGCTCTAGTCAGTGGAATGTGGAAGTTTAAAGGGTTACTTTGTGTACTTTTCATCAAAAATACGTTACCACACCATTAATGGTGGTTTATGTTAGGTTTATGATAAATATTTAATTGAAATATCAAAGGGATTTAAAAAACATTAAAAACCAATGACAAAAAACCATTGCCAGTGCTATGTCTGTCATTTGGTGGGAACCCTGACAGTAATGTTAGCCTAATCCTTCTCTCAGGACGGAGGACGAAACAGCGTCTTCTGCTTCTGGTCTTCAAGACAGGGAGTAAAGCTGTTTTTACTCAGTCGACTTGTAAAAGTCACACCAAAAGTCACGCATTGGGATGCTTAATAGATTTTAAAATGTTATCAACCAAAAAATGTTGCCCAATATTGGCCCACTGAAACGATGTATTAGAAAGATAGTAATAGCTGATTGTTTCTTTACAATCAGGTAAGTGTTGTAATGGGCAAGAAATCAACAGTGCTCACAAAAACTCCTTTTTTATTGAATAGCATTATATCAAGCTGTATTATCTTTTACTAATCTCTGATTTGCTTTGCTAATCTCTTATTTTGATCAGATCCTGCATCAGGTAAGGTTGTGTTTTTTGTTTTCTTTTCTCACTGTGGCAGTTATTTATGTATTTTCATTTGTATTTGCATTTAATAGTATAAAAAAAAAAAGAGATGAAGCATGTCTTAATAACATCTTGAGTCATTTCACCTCAGGTACTGAGGTGTATTGTGGTTTATGTGGCATAGTCAAGATGATCTTTATCTTACTGTTCCTCAAGTTAAGCAGCTGTTTCAGTTAGTATCCTTTTATTTCTCTGGCCATACAGAGGCCAACGTATCAGATGCTAAAGTTCCTATTAGTAAAATGAGGCACATTAGAACTTGAATTGAGTCAATGAAAGGTCGGGTGACCGGTTACACTGTGTAAGATGAGGGACAAAAGAGCTTTTTTTGAGTCAATAGGTAATTACTTTCCTTGTTCTCGATCCAAGGCTGCCATGTTATAAATCAACTAGGTTTTCCACAGTTTCTCACACTCCTCCCTGTCCTGAAGTTATTTTAAGTTCCAGGGCACTTGGGTTTGCTCAACATTGAGTACACAATTCTCATGAGAGGGAGAGAGAGAGAGAGAGAGAGACAGAAAGAAAAAGAGAGAGAGAGAGATGCCAGGGCCAAGCAGTTAAAACTATACAACTTAATTTATTGACCGTTTTAACGATTAGACCTCCTCCTCTGTTACTCTCTCGGAAGCTAAATGGGGCTCTCACGTTCCACTGCTCTTGGCTTTCGTCTCATTCACCCCACTGTAACGGGAGCCTGTTCTTTTTGTCTGTGGTGACCGCAGTAGCCGTCACGCACTGCTGTCACAGCCTGAGTTAGCATGCTGCTCCACACCCAATTTCAATATCAAACTCGAAGCATGCGTACTGTGCCTCACAGGTTTTTTTTGGGTTTTTTTTGCTGCTTCTTTTTCGGAAAGGACGGAACCGGCTTATGACATTTCCCTTTTACTCTGTGCACTTGAAGAGCACAGGCAAGGATAATTTAGAAAATCCATAGCCAACCCCTGTATACAACTCCCTAACAGGTTTTTCACTTACCTTGGGCAGGCCTGATCTGCTTTCTTTAATTTCACATGGGAGAAACTGGCAAAGGTTCTGGTTTGTGGATACTAGCCTTTCCCCCCTCAGCCTTACCTGCGTGATTGGCTGCCAGAGTACGGTTATGGAAATGAGTCATGCCCAAGGGCTTTGGGCTACTGACAGAATGACAGAGAGGAGCTGACGGTGCCCATCCATTCCAGCTCTTAGCAACACTGCGACCCTGCGCCATGCAATTACCAATTCCATCAAACAGATTTACCTTGCTTTTGTGTTCTTTCTTCGACTTTCACTGGAGATGAAACTGTGGCGGAGATAGAGAGAAACTACAAGAATGAAAAAAAAGGGAAAGAAAAGAAAGAAAGAAAACCTGAATGGATAAAAGCCCTTTTTGTAATATGTTTTGTGGCCCCGGCGAAAGATTTGTTACCTTTCTGCCATGATCACGGGTAGCCTTCTCATGTTGCAAGGGGCATAACAAGGAGAGACAGAATGCCATATCCGATATGAGGAAATCAGCTTGGATGTTCTTTACCTATGTAGAGACACTCCTGGAGCACTTGAAGTTGTATTGCTCTGATAGAGTGAGACCTCATGTTTTTTTCATGAGGTACTGGAAGGAGAGAACGCTGCAACATGCTTATGGCAAGAACAAGGGGTACAATCCTTCATGTCATATGTTAGCCTTAGTGTTGGCAGGTTTGGTCCTTGACTTCAAACTCATCGTGTTTCATTCTCATGGTTAAATGGCATCAAGAGTTGAGTGTTCGTTTCAGGGGCTGGTTCTCAGAGGCTCATCACTGACTTGTTGATTATGCTGGTCAAATGAATGACGTCATCATTGTGTTGTGATTTTAAAACATGTGGGTAGATTGGAAGTAGTTTAGTGACAGACAGTTCAGATTCTCCATTTCTCTCTCTTGTCTCTGTCTCTGTCTCATACTCTCTGTCTGTCTCACTCTCTTACTCTCTTTCCTCATGGCCTCTCTGACTGTGTGTGTGGCAAGATCTTTTTTCTCCTCTCTCGCCTTATGTATATTCATGAGCTGCCTGTTAACCCTTCCTGTGGGGAATGGATCAGTTACTGACTGCAGTGGTGCTGAATTCTGTTTGAGTTGCCTTAATCCGTGACCTTGAGGCATTGTCACATTCTGTCAGGATGCAAGCTGTAGAAATGTAATGACAGAAATGAACTGGGGGGGGGGGGTTTGGGGAGGAGGGGGGGGGGGGTTGTGTGCTGATGGCCGCTACATTAGTTTTGCTGTGTGCGAGGTTGCAGGTGCTGTTGCTGCAAAGGCTGCCACTGCATCACTGCTCATTCAGTCTCAGCATGGCGGAGCCCCGTGTGATCAAGGCGTCGCTGGGAGGAAAATAACCCTTTCACAGCGGAACCACCTGCTCCCATGCTCTCTCTCTCTCTCTTCAAGCATGGGCTTAACTGTTTAATGATTAACAACGATTACTCGTTTTATGATTCACATACGGCACCGCTGTAATAATGTGTCTCAGCGGCGGCACGTCACGTCTGACGATCACGACATCGACGAACGCTCGCCGGAATCAACATATTGTGGAACACAATGTCGAGCCTGCCAGCCGGTAGCACCGTAACAGACCCCGGACTGATTAAAGCTTCTGCTTTATCTCTGCCAGCATTTAATCAGCAGCTGCTAAAAAAAGACATAGACAAAACGGAAACCTAAGATTATTCATTGCTTATTAGACTGTATGAACAACTAACTAACTAACTAACTAAACGTGTGTGTGTGTGTGTGTGTGTATTTATATATGTATCTCTCTCTCTTTCCATATATATATATATATATATATATATATATATATATATATATATTTGGAGAGGGGAGAGAGCGAGAGAGAGAGACAGAGAGTTTTCTCAAAGTGTTTCTGGAGTCTCGCCCCGGAAAAGGTTCAGCAATTTTCTGCTTCCTCTTGCACTCCCTGGAGTGTAGTAAGTGAAAGTCTGTCTGGTGGAGACAGTTTAGGTAAGACTATTGGTGAACTCTTTCATTACAAAACCTGACTCTGGCTTATAGGACAACAGAATGACAAAATGATCCATTCTTTTCTCTGAGGCGCAAGCTCATTCCCCTTCTCCCCTTTGGTCTTTGCTGTGGGTTATATGTATCCCCGGAGTCCTTGTCATTTGTAAAGCCTACGGAGCTGGCACCGGAGTAATTCAGCACGCTGAATCAAGAAATCGATGATGTGTCATGTGCAAACTTCCTGTTATAAACTCTTTTTTACACTTTTCATCATCTTAGCACCAACAGAAATTACTTTTCCCGCAGCACCGGACTGTCATCAATCCCCTGATTTATTCTGCTCTGCCTTTACATGGGCAGCTGCTCAGATTAGTGTAGTTCACGTGGAGAGAGCTGCACCTGCCCCTGATAACAGGAGGACTTGCACACTGCCGCATGTGGAGGGACAATTAGAGACACATCGGGTTGCCCCTCTGAGCACCTGTATGTTTAAAAATACTTGGCTTTCAGATTCCTTCAGTAACTCAGGCAAGTGGTTTTAGAAGTCATTGACAGACCTAGAAAACCTTTGATTGGTTCTGGCCCCCATGTATATTGAATTAATATGTATTTCCAGGACGGGTCCTTTGTGCGATGATTTGTGAAAACTGCAGATATTTTGAGCAATTAAGCATGTTTTTTTGTTTTGTTTTGTTTTACATCAAGTGATTACAATGTGAAAACACCGATTTGTTTATAATATTACCCTAATGTCTTATGGGAGAGGGAAATTTTCTGTGCACAATTAAACGTGATTGATGCCAACACTTTATTTGACTCTGTTCCTCGTAATATTTTTCAAATATTAGAATATTTGAATCCAGGCAACGCATTCAAAATGGAGAAGCTCATTTTTCTAGATGTGCTGTGATTGCTTTATAGAAAAAATAAAGATCTAGCAGAATGTTTCCCCTGCTGCGTTAACCTCCAGTTTTGAATGGAGTCGCTAATTAACTCAGGGGGTTGTGTAATTTCACAAACTGATGGATCTCATATGGGTGCATATCCCCCTGCTGATTCACTAAGTTCTACTGTGATCTTGATTGAAATTTATCAACTAATTAGGGATCTTTTGTATCAGAAGATAACGGGGCGCGTGGAGACATTTACAAAAAGATTCTCGTGTTGTAAGTCTTTGAACAAATTACGAAACCCTTTTCTCCAGACATCTTTTAACATTCATGATAAATGTGAAATTGAATGATCTCAGGACAAAATAGACAGACAAAACAGTTATTTCTTTCTTTGTAATCATTTCAGTTTAACCATATGGCAGAGACTGACAGCACCGTATATCCTCACAATTCAGTTGATTGGCAGCAGTTCTTACAGCATCCATATATTATGCATCCTGGTACTCTCTTTGCGTTGACAGTTTCAGTCTGACAAACTTAATTAACAGTAAATATGTACTTTGACACTATGAGGCCAAACTGCCGGCTGACACAGCGTCGAATCTTGCTTGTCATCTTCCAGTTCCTTTATGTAGATACAGATCATGAAGGCTCTCGTGGGCTAAGCTGCTAAAAAGGAAGTGCTGAAACCACAGTTTGAAACGTTGTCAACTTTCCACTTTTTGCATTTTCAGATTAACCCGCTGCCTACGGATTAGCCGAAATCATGCGTTGTTGTAATCTCAGGTATCTGCCAAGAGAGAGAGACGGGAATGCCTTCCATATCCAACCATATAATTTATACTCGTCAAGTGAACCGATTGCTGCCTTCTTTATAGATTCAACGAACAGGTCCTCATTTTCAAGTCCTCTTAAAGCAGTTCCTTTTCCATTGTTCCTTTTGAGAGCGCCCTTTGAGCTCAAATTGACAAAAAGGGAAGAAAATATTAAATATTCATGAGAGAACCCTCATTAGATGTATCTGTGGTGTCAGTCAAAAGCAGGTCTATTTTGGGGGATAAGAGTAGTACCTGGTGTTTGTTTCACTGGCTGTCTTTCACAGCCTTCTAGCACTTCCACTGGCACATTTCCACACTTTTGATGTCGGGAGACAGTCACAGAACTTTTGTCAGCCTTCGCCTGGGCTTGTCAAAGTCAGGAGGCACTGAAGACTCCGAGAACTGCTTCGAGACCTCACATCAAGTGGCTGCAGCTGACACCGGTTAGAAAAAAGGGAACGCTCACCGTGGCTAAGGTTTACCGGAAAGGAACCCCCCGCCTGCCTGTTCCTGTTACTCTCAGTTACTCTGAATATGGGATTTACTGTCAGATGGTGGATGAGAATTATGTTTTTTCTTCTTCTACTTCTTTTTTCTTCTTTTTTTAACTACATACTGGTTCTTCTGAACTTTAGCAATGGCCCTTTTTGTTAATCTTACAAAGATCAGGCACCTCATCTGGTACTGCTTACAGATGTTTTATTGGAAGTTCCTTTGAGGCCGAGGAGTTTCTTCTGAACGTTGCACGGGATAACTTTTGTGGGTTAGCATAAGTGCTTATACCAATATTTTTGGAGGTGGCTCCATGGTGCTCATTAGGGTACCCTGCAGTGATTAATAGCCTCATCCTGTGGTCCTCACCTTACCTCCCTGCTCAACGCAGAGAGAGAGAGAGAGAGAAAATGAGAGAGAGCGCAGCAGCAGCACATATTCAAATGTGCAGTCTGTTCCCCCGACACATCTAACTGAAGCATTGCCACACACAGATAGATGAGCATATGTCTCTAAGCTGAGTCAAAGCTAATTTAATTAAAAGACGTCTTCGCAAACGTCAGGGTGACAAACAGACGGCTCAGATTTTAACATTTGTCTCCGTTGCGTTAAGATATGACAATGTTTGATTCAGCTGATGCGGGGACATCTTGTCATCTCAGTTTATGAGGTCTTGTCATATTGGTCATCGTGTCATTCTCGTGTCCCTTTTTACAATCGGGACACTTCAAGTAGAAATTCACTGCACCTTTGAAATTCACTGCTCTTGTATTTTCTGACAGAACCTTACCTAAGTCCATTAAGTTACCTTTTCTCCCTCATTTCCTCTGTGTTTGATCAATTAAGTTTTTTTTTGTTTTTTTTTTTCCCTCTCTGATTTTTGCAGTACACAAACATGCTTTTCACAGTGGCTGTGGATCGATGGAAAAACTTTGAAACCAAAAGGCAGGATGTCTGTTTAGGTCTGAAGAGGTCATTGCAACCACACACAGGAGTGTTTCAGGCAGACTAGACCAAGGTTGCTTTTTCAGCTTCGCCTATCGGAAGTGACAGCCGTTTCTCCAAAGGGCTCTTTCCTGCAAGCAACGGATCTTTGTTTTTTTTTTTTCACGGCGAATACAAACAGCGGAAAGGCAAAAAAAAAAAGAAAAATAGCTGCCAGGAAATTGCTTAAGTCAACATTATTCCCTGTCCTCTTCTGGTATGTTCTTATCATTGCTTTGGCTTGTCTTTGGGCGAGTGTGAAAGAGACTCGTGGGTATTAAGCCATGTTCACTGTGATGTTTCCTCTCCTCCATTTCCATGGACTGTCAAGAGGCCCCTTCAACCCGAGAGTGAAAGGCAGAGATCTGATGTTGTAATTAATGAGGTCGGAGGGAAGGGTCGTGCTAGCTGCCTTCCTCTACCTCCCGTGTCAATGGGGCGGCCTGTGGGGAGAACAGTAGTGATACAGTATTCAATTAAGAGACTTGGTGTGCTCTGACAGAATTCCTGCAGGGGGGCTGACATAGCACTAACCAGACACTTACACCACTCAGAATTGGAACCCGAATTAAAGGAGAGGGAGGCTGGTATGAGCCACAGATGAAAGAGTAGACCGCTCAAAAACATTTAACCAATGTGAGGTTGAGTCTAATGTCACCTCACTTTATCCAGAGAAAACCACATATACTAAATGCTTGAGGATGGGGAGGGGTCACGTATTTGAACAGTGCCATCCTCTGCTTGACCCGCTGGTTGATATTACACTGGCTTGCTGGATAGAGTCAGTAGAAGACTTTGATGTGGTGTTTTGTTTGTGAGTCCATATAAGAGCCTCAGGCTGACTCATGCTATTGTAAGCTGACTTATCCTGATAATCCTTAGAGAGGAAAACATTGCGCGACAGTTCCTCCTTTGAAAACGAACAGGCTTGCATATTCAAGATGATTGCAAATTTACTGATCCCATAGTTGCCTGTCACTCATGATAAGTTTGATGCATCCTTTAAGCGTGTTGGGGGTTTTTTTTTTGTCACATGGCGCTTGTTCAAGTCTCTGCTGATGCACACCATGTTCCTTTGATTTTTTTTGACAAGAGTATTTATTTCTCTAAAGTAATGCCCACTCCCTCTTAGGATGTTGCTCCAAGGAGCTGGTCCTGGATTGGAGATAGTGGAGCATCTGTGAGGCTGGCAGGCAGCTATCTCCTCTTGTCAGCAGTGTTGAGGTGACAACTCGGATCATGTGTCACCCAGGTGGAGTCTTCAGTCTGCCTGACACTGCCAGGGCCTCATTTTCAGTGAGAGATTAAAATATCCCTCCGATCCCATTCAAATGGACACCCTCGGGTGACACGAGTCAAGAGCGACGACCCCCTCTGATGGTTTTTGAAGAATTTGTATATTGTTTTGTCAGATTCTGGTTTATCTAGGTGCTTTAAGGTAGTGGGAATACATTGTGTTTTCAGTTGTTTCTGTCTTATTTTTTTTTTCCAGCAGCGACTAAAATTGGCTGTATTTTAAAACAAGGATCAATGAAGCTTTTATGGATGCATAATAAATGACAAATAAATTGTTTACAGTTGAGTGGAAGCTGCATAGAACAGTAAGAACCTAGCTTCCTTACAAGTCAGCAAATTTTTTTTTTTTTATTTTTTTTTTGGTAATGCATTGGACTTATTCTGATTTAGAACATTCTGTTTCAGCCCCTCTGATCCACAGTTTGATAAATGTGTGCTTGTGCCTTTTATGGAGTCTGAAAAGTGCTTTTTCTACTATATGAATGAATGCTTTAAGCATTGAAAAAAACAGAATACTTAACTACAGGACTTTTCAGTACAAGTGTCATATTTTACCATGGTCTTTTGACACACTGCAATACTGTAAGTAGCAGACTGGGGAAATGAAATCTTAGACTAGCGCTGTGATATGGACGTAGAGAACACTGAGTTAGAATTAAGCTCTTATACAGTCAAAGTTCTCTGTACCTACTGCATGTGCATGTGCTATAAATGAACGTGAATCTCAGTTCTGGTATGTTATTTTCAGGTTTCAAGGTAAAGACCCTTCAGAATTTTTGAATGGTTAGCTGTCATGCTAATGGCTCATGATGATGATGAGATAAACTCACTGTTTATCATCACCCCTATCATGAGATGAAATGCATGATTTCGGTTTACAAGCCGAATCAATCAAGTAATCAGTTTTCTACTGACACAAGTATGACTAATTCCACCCATCTTTCTTCCTCTCTCTCTCTCCCTCTCTCTGTCTCTCTCTCTCTCTCTCTCTCTCTCTCTGTCTGTCTCTCCCTCATCTGAATATGATTATGGTAGAGGATGCCTATGATGAAGGCAAATTGCTTTTCTATCCTATCCATAACACTGTATTTAGTGTCTGTTTGCAATAAAAAAAGAAAGAAAGAAAAGGACAGGAAAAAAAATCCATTCCATTATTCTGCCTGGTCCCACGTCTCTGGCCCAGAAATTACGGGTCATGTTTAATACCTGACAGTGTTGGTATTCATCTCGGCATTTTAGCGCAATAGAATAATGAGACGACTCCTATCTCGTAAGCTTATTACTCAGTCCCAGTCACAAAGGGAATGGATACGGCCTGGCCTCTTTCACAACACTCACATTCCTAATGGAATTCATATAGGCTGTTTATCATGCGATCGGTTTATTAGACAGATATTATTGCTGTTGTTGGCTTGCATGTTAGACGCAAACCCGCTGCTGCTTCAGATTGGATTGGAGGCGTCGAGCATCGTACACGTCACGTATGTTTCGGCATGTCACGCGGATAAGCAGACTTCAAGAATAGATTGCGAAATTGCCTTTTCTGTTTGTTCAATCTGAATTTTCTTTCTTCAGATTTTTAGCTCTTTGCCTTTGTGTTGCTGTCTCTGTCTCTCTATCTCTTTCTTTCTCTTTCTTCTTTTCTCTGGACTACCAAGGTCAATGTATACTTTCGAATAGATAAATAATTTCCATGCAAAATCATGGGAAATTACTTTTTTGTCTGGATTTATTACATATGCATTTATCACAAAAAGAAAAAAGCTTCATCATGAAGTGCATAAAAGCATCTTGCTGCACAACTCAGCCTTTGTAGCAGAATGTGCAAACTGTTTGTAACTGAATGATGAAAGCTTTAGATGTTACACAGCAACACGACCTCATGATGATAGAAAAAAAAAAAAAAAAAACACCGTAAAAAAGATGATTCAGAAAGAGATTTTTTTTTTCCTCCCTCGTCTTTGGAGAAGTTCTTCATTTTAATTAAAGAAATTGGCTTGGTTGTTATACAAAGTAGGTAATACATTCTTAATGCGTTTTTGATACATTATTGAGGATGAATTTGCCAACACAAACAGAATACTAATGCTTATATCTCACCCCTATTGCTGTAGAGACCCTGAAACAGTCAAGCTGGAATGAAATTGATTTCAGGCGTGTTCCTCAGCTGTGCAACATGCAATGACTTGTTCCCGAAATGGCGCGAACTGTATATGAGGCACCCCAGAAGCTTTGTGTTCTCCAGCTCCCTTGGATAAAACCAGTTAGCCTGGTTTGTTTGTTTCGTATTTACTCTTTGGAGCCGCGGAGCAGCGGGAGGAAAGGATCTGCTGGTCTCATATTTTTCATGCCCAGCCAAGAGTCCAAGCATATTGCAGGTGTAACTCAGGCCTTTCCCTAGACAGATTGCACACCCCCCCCCCCTCCCCCAAACACACACATTCACACACACACACACGCACCACCCCACCCCACCCCATCCGCGTGACTGTGAGTTATTGCAAAGGCCCACATTTCTGTCAACAAACCCGGCTCAGGGACCAACCAATCATAATCTAATCTCGTGAATGGCTTCAGTGCTCTGGGTGATTGAAACTGTTTATTGTACGTGGCACAACATTTGAACTTGTGATTAAAAGGAAATATACCCATACCCTTATATTGACCAATGCACCTGTTTTGGGAACTTTTTTTTTGGTAACTCTAAAGACCAGAGCAGAACAAGAAGTACTCAACAAGAAGTAACACTGTAAAGGAAACACAAAGTTAAGGAAAAAAAAAAAAGTAGTTATTTATTTTAAGACATGTCGCACTTTAGCAGCTACGATCTCAGCCTCATTCACTGAAAAAGCAGACAGTACGTTCTAGAAAAATAGGTGCAGACACAGCATGTTGACATTACTCCACTGTCAGGAAAATGAGTTTATGCTCCGAAGCCGGCTTTTCATTGGAGTCTTAGCTTCGGCACAAGAAAAATAATTAAAGCAAAGATTGCTCAGAATGGGCAGTTTTTTTCAAAACTTTATCAGCACGTTCTGAGACATTAAGACAAATTAGGAGCACTTAGTAGAATGGAACAAGTTGATTAGCTTGTTTTCCTGTTACTCTTTGGCAGAGAGGATGAGAATTTCAATATACAAATCTCAAAAACCTGAACTTCATGAGGTTAGCGGATTGGCACATTCCTTAGCGGTGAGCCTGATTTCAACCCACTTGAGCCCTCAGGATATTTTGTGCGTGCAGTCCCAGAGGTTGGGGTTGGTGGCTGGGGGCACTTTGATGTGTTTATAAAAAAAACGGTTTACCCCCAGGCTTTCTGGTTGTGATCCTGTGTTAAAACCCTCAGGCCCCATATGTTTTTCCATGGTCATGTGGAGCTCCGCTAATGACAAGCAACTGACACGTTCGATGAAGTAGCTCAACCGCTGGTTTTGAGGATTTTAATTTTTCAGAATTCTAGTTCTGATAAAGTTGAACTAAGTGCCCCCACAAGTGAGGCCAACAAGTTTGCTGCTCGTTTTTTTTTTTTTTTTCAGAAATGTTGAAACTGAAACCTTTTTTTTTATTATTAAACAAAGATTGAGGCCGTTAGCTGGGACTCTTTTTTCCAAAGACGGGCACGCAGAGAACGCTTGGCCAGTGGGGTTGTTTACTTACAATCTCAACCAACTGTCATTGTGGTAGGCTCAGTGGTTTCTGTAAATCAGAGGAGCTGTCAGAGTAAGCACCACACCAAAAGCAGGGATGGGATACTCCTCCATGCACAAACAGACGCTTTACTCAACAGTGAGGCTCCTGTGCCGTAAAAAGCAAAGAGGATTTCTGACGCCATTGATTTTATACCGAGTCCATTTGTGTCCCATTCATGAGGCTTATGAGGGAGGTACAGAGGCTTTCAACGATAAAGCTCATATCCAAGGATAAGACTGTGAGAAATGTGTAGCCTAACCTATTATGGCTCTATCAAACCCTTTTTGTTTTAAGAGAAGAGAGTGAAGAGAATCCTAACCTTACACGTCTTGCGTCATGCCACAATTTGTAATATTCCATTACACATTTCCAAGTCAACTTCTCATGTATTACATCAAATTTCACCCTCAAAATGTTTTCCTTTTTCTGTCATCATGCGACAGAGACTCTCATTCTATAGGTGGGAATATGGATTAAGATGCAAGCTGCACTGGGGGATGAGGTTCAGTTCCATAGCAGAGTGCATATAAATGAACTCTCTCTAAAAAAAACAAAAGTGTGCTGAGGCTTCAAAGTGCAGAATAAAACAACAACGCAAGACATGTACAATATGAGCTCACAGCAGTTTAGACTAGAGCAGGACATTAATCGAAAGGATAGGGCAATTGCTTTGCTGTTATGTACTTTGCTTAGTTTTTGGAGTAAGCAGATATTTCCACCCGTAGTGTGGTGGGAGTGTAATAGAGAGAGGGAGAGAGAGACAGATAACAGGGAAGAGAATGGAATTGCCTATTAAAATATTGTTGCAGCGGAGGTGTGATGTGAGGAAGAGGGAGCGCTGGAGGCTGGGAGAGACCTCTCTCTGTGCCCGGAATCTTAGGTATGACTGCTCATTGCATCAGCTTCATAAGTACAGTATTTTCAGTTTCAACTTTACCAACCAGCCGCATCAGCAATTTCAAATTAAACGAAGATTCTCAGTTTTACATTTTAAATAATGAAACGCCCTGTGAAAAAAAAAAATTGAGACGTTCTCTCTTTTCACAGTGCCCCGTGTCTTGCCAGCAACAGCTCAGTGTAAAACCTTCACACACCACTTACTGGTTTACTGATTGTTAAAAAAAAAAAAAGGATGAGAAATACTTAAGTTATCAATCATTGATAACTGAAAGTCATTGTAACTGAAAAGTGAGCTTGTTTTTGTGTGAATGATCCCACACTGGACACAAAATTAGTTATTGCGAGCAGTGCATTCAAATGTGCGATGTCTGATGAGTGAGAATTCAAATGATTATGAAGTTTTGTTAAGCTTAGCTTATGCCATGGTTTTTAAATCCATGCAAATATGTTTTTGTCAAGCAGAAACACCACGTGTTAAACAGATATGCCCACCGCCAGAAATGGCATTCTTTACAGACAATAATTCAATAACAATTCAAATAATTCTCGCAGACTGCATTTTCTCCAAGGCGAGACCATTGTCCCGCATCTCTGCTTCATTTAACATGCAGCTCCATCACTGCCACCCTAGAATTGTCAGCACAGATGACAGCTTTCTGAGGAGAAAATGAAGGCGCGTCTCTCGTTTTTTTTTCTTTTTTTTTTTCTCTTTTTTTTTTTTTTTTTTTTTTCGCTCACCTCTATCAGCTGCATTCAGAGAATAACAGTAGAGGAGTCTCAATGGAATAAGGCCATTTTAGCTGCTTGATAGAGGAACGTTTGGATATTGCATCAGTCAGTCTGATGACTTCTGTTTAGCCACATTTAGCTGGAAATGTCCCTTTTGAGTCTAATGCTATGGTTCGAGGTCTCTCTGTGCTATACTGAAAATGTATCTTGAATGAAGCAAAGCCATTCACTGAAATATGAGTTTGTCCGTAATGCACAGCCCTTTCCATAAAGCCAAGAAAACTTTTATCTGTGTGTGTGTATGCGTGTGTGTGTGTGTGTGTTTGTGCATGTATGTGTGTATGTTCGCACAGAGTTTGCGCAAAGATATGTTGACCTGTGTGGTACCAGTCTCTGTATTGGCATTATAAAGCTGCATTACTGAGAGAAATGCAACCTGTAGGTTTCTGATTATTTGTGTGTCTGTGGGGGCTCTGTGCTCAGAATGCATGAGGGCACACACACAGCCACACTAAACGTAAGATTATTGTTCATTAAAGCACAGAGTATCGTACTCAAGGTCACGGATGTGGGATTAACTGGTCACAGCACCTTCCCAGTGATAGGCACACTCTCACGCCCAATACCTATCTGCATCTCTGCCGCCTCAGAGCACGCCTGCTGCAACACACACACACACACACACACACACGCTTCTACCTATGTACCCAGGTCACCGTGGGCAATTATGCTCAAGGGTTGCATGAGGGGTCACAGATGATAAAATCTTTGAATCCAGTTTCCACAGTATTCATCAGTTGTAGCCCTGGAATTAATCCCTTAATTGCTCATTATGCTTTGTATTATAACAATATGCAGCAGCTTATTAATAATTCATTATTTTTTTCCGTCCACAATATGTTGTATGAGCTGATTACATGGAGATATGCTGTGTAAAGAAGTTGGTTGATTATGGGTACTGAAAGGTAGTTGTGCGGGACAACACACAATGTGGTTGTAATCCACAATACCAAACTCTAGTCCAAACTATATATAAAATACTGAATATATAACATTATGTTTTTTGGTCGTCTTTCTGCAATATTTAAATATGTAACCGAGGTGATTAATTCAATTAAATCTTGTTTCTCTGATCAGTTATGGGGTTCGCTCATTTGGGCCCTCACATCGCCTACTGTATGTAATTTAGCCGATCTGAGGGACAAATGGTGTTTGAGAGTGTAGTGAGGGATGTCTTTCCTCTGTGTACACAGCTACAGCTGGTGCATGGTCAAACTAATTCTGTGCATAAAACCAGCTACCGGCAGCAACCAGCCACCAGCTGTCTAAAACAGAGACAGATGGGAATTTGGAAGCTGTGCCCCCATGGATCAAAATCAAATTGAAAACAAACTGGCCATTCAGAGCGATACAAAATAGACCACTTAAATATAGTAAATTTTTTACTTAAAAGGTATTTGCGACATTCAAAAGTTCCACGCCTTGTAGCATAGCTTTAGATAGCCGGCAATCGAGTGAACTGAGACACCTGGATAGGTAAGTATTTCGCTTCGTGAAGGCCGTGTAATTAGCATGGGCATTAATCAAAGCAATAACATAGTGGGAAAGTTGGTTGCTAATCTTTAGGCGAGATCAGGTTCAGCCTCACTGATTAAGTATCTATAACTCTATTAATCATGACCACATCTATATGTAGAAATCCAGCAATTCATGTGAGTTCATTAAAACAGGTATAAATGTCAGGATGAGTGACTGCAGTCCATTGGTTCAAGTCATTAAACCACAGGCTTCCCGGTATGTGATCAGGCCAGGCATATAGTCCCATCTTTACTAGGTTTGAGATACCTGACCTCACTTTTATATCAGATCTCATTTTCAAAGGCCGAAAAATAATTTAATCAAACTGAAATAAAGGAGAGGTGTTCTCTTTTTATTACTTGGGCAATATCATTGTCTTTTGTATTTTTTTAACGGTGATACCTGTAATACTGAGACCCACCCCCGACCCACCACATTGGTACTTCCTACTTGGATCCATGTGCAGCTTACTAGAGGAAGCATCCACTGGACTTTGCTCAGCTAAAGCTGGGCTTTCCTTTAAGAGGGAAAGTATATGTGAAAGTAGCTTGACCTGATTTTGAGTGTGAACTCAAGAGCTCCTCTCTGGTCCCGTGCACCAGCACAGATGTTGTGAAAGATCAGACAGGAGGCCCACAGCCTCCTCGAGTCGGCATGCAAATCAGGCAGATGCCCCACCCGAGCCCATTCAGTGCTGCACCCCATCAAGTCAGAGCTGACCTAGTCGTACATCAGATGTCCTCTGACTCACCCCCTAGGGCTCCAGGGTTTCACCTCCCTACAGAAAAGCTGCCTGCACCACACTGTGCATGCATAAAGCATGTGTTCATGGGTCAATTCAGTAACCTGAAAAAAGATGTGAAGTGACATTCATAATTTGAGGAATGCCAGGTTGGGAATATTCATCAGAGGGATTCTGTCTCCATAATTTTCCCAGAAGGACATTCCGACACAGAGCATCCAAATATACAAAAAGGACTTTTTTTTTTTTTTTTTTTTTTTGTGGCTGTATGTGTGTTGGGAAAACAGTGGGTGGGCTGTCTATTGTCTCTGCAGAGACACACATCTCAGCCTATTTCAATAAGAGATAGAGAGGGTGGAAAACACCCCCAAGGGAAGCAGAGGAGACCATTGATGAACCGTTACTGTGCCCGCTAATTAGAAATGCATTGTCTTTTTGTTTTTTTGGTTTTTTTGCTTACCTAGTCCGAACAGATAGAACAGAGAGAAAAAAAAAACGGACCTAATATGACTGCAGGGTTTTGTAATTTTAATATGTTTTTAATGATAAAGAATTTCTGAATGAGTTTTGAAGTGATGGAGAAATGAAAGAAAAGTGAAAAAACCAAAGGTGAGAGACTAGAAAAACAATGGCCAGTGGCAGTGTGTGTATTAATCTGTAGAATTAATTGGATGGAAAGAAATTGATGCCTTTTTCCTCTCGCCTGTAATTTGCGCGTTTGATGTGTGGATGTTGATGTTGGAGAAATGCATTTCTCAGAATTCATATTGCGTTTTTGCCTCCTAACAAAAGGAGCATGTTCTAATTATACCATCTTCAGATTTATTATGATTCAAAGACAGCTCATATGTAGTAAATCTGCAGGTGATTTGTGATATACAGACGGCGTCTTTTTTTTTGTTCTCTTTTTGTGTGTGTGTGTGTGTGTGTGGTGGGGGGGGTGATGTTGAGCTGACATGTAAAAGCAGACTCAGTCAATTCAACCAAAAACAGATTTAGTGGATTGAATTCTGGAGCTGCGGAGCTGTGTCACGTCACGTGTCCATGTCAGCGCAGTGTTTTGCCTGGGAATTGTGACAAACGTGTCCCGTGTCCAAGAAATGCCATAATAATTCTTGTGTGAAGGTGAGGCAGACAGCCATTGATTGAATTGAGTCAGTAATTCTGTCAGACCAGCTTGAGTAATTCTGTGTTTTTGTTCAAAGGGCCTGGGAAAAAAAAAAGCCCAGTGAAGTACAGTGTTTAAGTGGTATAGGTTAAAGGCACAACCACTTAATGGGGCGCTACATACTGTAATAAAAGGCTCTGTGAAATTAGCTACCTCATTAAGGAGACACAGATAATGACCAGCATCTCCCTTTTTGTGTGTGTGTGTGTGTGTGTGTGTGTGTGTGTGTGTGTGTAAAATTTTAGTGCTTTGGGAAGTGCTGTTGGGAATACTTGTAAAAAAGACCTAGATGCTTATATTTTTTTGGAAACTCTGTCTCCAATCCTTTTTTTTCGTGCATTGTTTTTTTTTTTTCCCCCTCCGAATGGATATCTCAGTAAACAAATAAATGAAATTTCAAAAATAAAATTAAATAACATGACAGATTTTGACACAGGCTTTGTAGCCTTCTGAAGGGACCCGTTTCATTCGGTCACCAGATAGACTGCAGTTTCGCTTCAGATCGTGAAATTGATATCGTATATTCTTGATATTTCTCCACCAAGAATGTTTCAGCCCATCCTCGCTTATTTGTAGCTTTCTCTTCCTCTGACTCTCTGGGAAAAAGAACATCGAGAGGGGTACTCTCAGTGAGAAGCCTCGTATTAAGCAGGGGGTTCTTTTCCCCTCTTTCTCTCTGCTTTGTGTCACTGAGACCTAATGGGAATTTTGAAGCAGTGGTCAGAAAGCTATCGCTTTATTATTTGGTAATCCTGTCATTTCAAAGGCCATTAGAATAAATCCTTCTCTCTTTCTGTCCTTCTCTCTCTCTCTCTCTCTCTCCCTCTCTCCCCTTTAATTCTTACTCCACACTTGACTCAGAGCTGGTTCCAAGCTTATGTCGCTTATGTCAATAATTACGCCACAATTATAGCTATTTGCGCTCCTCAGAGAGGAGAGAAAGGCTCTTCTATTCAGGGAGCAAGGGCCTGAAAACCAAATCGTAATAAGCCCCCTTTTTTGTTAGAATTTTCTCTCTCTCTCTCTCCTTCTGATCCTGATGTTTTCAGATAGAGATGGGCACCTATCCAACATGCATAGAGGACAATTAGCACTTATGCTTTTTTTCCCTGTATTTTTTCAGCTGCACTGTTTCAGTAATTAATTAGAGCCATGTGAATAAGGAGAGGTTTTTTTTTTCACTTCAGAAATATAGTCATTAACAATGTTTTCACGATTGGAAGTCACCTCCAAGTACGGTAAGAAGTGCATACTTTGCATTGCTCTGAAGTGGCATCCATAACCTACTCTGGCTGCTGGTGGTTCTTTTCTATGCTGATAGTGCAGGTTGACTGAGGGGTTTGAAACAGCTGTGTTTAAGTCAAGAGAATGGGCCTTCAGTCAGTTGCTTCTTAACTTCTTTCTTTTTCCTTTTTTTTTTCACTTCCCGTTTAGACAGCTCGTTTCTTTACTTCTGGTGCAGAGAACTCTGCACAAGGACAAACTGTGTGGATCAATCCCGAAACTGCGGAGACTTCTCCAGCTGTATTTCAACCTAGAAAGCCTCCATATGCTCCCCCTCCATCTCAACAGCAAGGGGCCACTGCACTGTAATTAGGCTGTCCTTTTCAGCAGGCTACTACACCAACTCCGCCTCCCTAAAAAAGAAAAAAAAAAAAAAGAACAACAGAGAAAGAAAAATACTCGTAGTATCATCCGTGAACGGTTCCGAGACGGCGAATCGATAAACCCGGGACTTTTTTTTTTTTTTTTGACTATGTTCACGTTAAAAATTCAACCGATGAAAATGAGCGAGGGAAACTGATTGTTGGGGATAGATGTGCTCTTGTGTACCTGCCAGACGCAGTGAATTCCTGGCAAATGCCGTGGCGCGGCGCATGATGGCGTCGAAGCGGAGGAACGGCTCTTGTCTGCGTGAATAATTTAGGAGCTGACCCTAGTGCCATTCTTCACCCGCAGAGACAGGTGGAGCTGCCTTCCCAAAGCACCAGGACAATCTGTGTGCTGTCATTTGTGGTGGATTTAGTGTCCTTAGGTGGCCTGTCTGGAGAGTTGGACAGAGACCATTGTTTTAGACCAGTTTATGGCCACTGGTTGATGGGTGTGTCCGCCGTTTCCCAGCAGAAATGCGTTGGGATATGGGTACAAAGAGATTAGACACGGAGGCTGTTTAGATTTGATTTATAATGACTTTTTTGTCTTGTCAGAAAACCAATATTTTAGTTTCCCTTAAGCCCTTTCGAAACCGCTCACATGTAACCTTGCTAAAATCACTTGTACTCTCTGGTTCTGATTTTGGAGAGCAGTAGTTTCCAGAGATTCTTATCTGTACTTAAAAAAAAAAAAAAAAAGGAAAACTAAAAAAGGAAATAAAAAGTCAGAGTGTCCCTTCATGCTTTCATTCTTGTTCATTTTTTTTCTGATCCTTTGAAAGTCTGAAATAATGGCTCACTCCACTGTGAGGTAGCCAGGAACCCTTCACTGAATGACAGGATTGAGCAATAAGGTCAAAAAAAAAAAACTTTACCCCTGGCTTGTCCCAGCTACCAAAAGACAGGTGCCCTTTTCTGTCACATGGCTTCCAAAGAGTGACTTGAACTTCAAGGGCATCTGGCGTGAGATTTTTGATGGGTCATATTTAAATAATGAATCAAAAGGGATGACTTGTCAACCTTGTCAAACAACCTGAAAACAGGAGCCATGGATGCGCTCATGCTGATACAGCCGAAAGACAGGACAGTCTTGCCTAAAAGACACGCCAAACTTAGAACCGTTGTTGAAATAAATAACTCAAAATAAAGATAAATTGAAATAAATAAAGGGACTGATTTATAACTGTAGGATTTCTATCCGTTGTTGTGTCATATGTGTGCATTTAGAACGTGTCATTAGGCGTAAGTATTGCATTAGAAGACTGATTAGAGTAACTTTTGCTCACTGACATCACGCATCACGATGAGGATGTTTGCCTTGATGGTCAAATGTTTACAGCGGTTTTTCGCACCCGATCACGTTGTTTACCCCCTCTCAAGAGGATTTAGCAATGAATCTGTGGTTTATCCGGCGCGTCTCTCTAAGAGGCGAAATGTGGTACCATCTTGTTTGTCATCCCGGCACGGCTGTATCCGTCTGACACGCTGAAGAATGAGTACACACTTGTGGAACACAGGCTATTGATCTCTCCATTCTGCTGCACTTTAGGACTTCCTGTTGTGATAAGTAACTGTTAACTCTGGAAACACAACAGGTTGATACCCAAAAGCATTGTGATTTTTACGTTTAATTATGAAACGCCAAGTCTCACCTTTTCATGACTTTTCCTGAATATTGGTGTTGTTGTAAATTAGCTAGCTAGCTTAAAAAAACAGATTTTTTTTTTCCCCCACATCATTTCCCTCCTGTTTCCACCAAGAGTGGCCACCGGAGAAAGTACCGGAAGAATCACTGGAACTTTGAAAGCACTCATCACCCCTCTAGACAATGACATATCAGGTTGGCCAACGCAGCCGCTGTAAGGCCCATGTGCAGGGCTGGATTAACATGGTCAGGGGCCCCTAGGCTACAAGCTGCTGTGGGCCCCCAACACCCCCGTTCCCGGTCCCCCGTCTGCCCGTCCCTCGTCCGCCCACCTTAGGCTACATCTATTTCATCTAGCTAGATAGATAGATAGATAGATAGATAGATAGCCCTAGATAGATAGATAGGCCTAGATAGATAGATAGATAGATAGATAGATAGATAGATAGATAGATAGATAGATAGATATTTTTGTTTTGTTTTTTGTTGTTTTTGTGTGTTTTTTTGTTGTTTTTATTTTATTTGATTTTTTTTTATATTATTTTTTTTTTTCAAACTATTTTAAACTATTAAACTCTGGTCTTTTGGGCCAGTGAAACAGAACAGCTAAAACTCAAGGAATTGACAACTTATCACAACTAATGCAACTGAATATTTGAATGTACATGTATGATATATGTAGGCCAGATATAATTGTAAGAGCCATATATTGTTATTGTTATTTGTTTATATTGTTTTGTTTGAATTAGGCCATTTTTTGTGCTGCCTGTAAATTGTGGAGTCGGGATTAGTGCAAACGGTGGATTGTGATTGGTTGATTGTGGATCCTCTGGTGCGCATGTGTGGGATCAGGTTGGTAAGAAAGTTTGGACGCCGCTTCAAGGTGAATGCTTTTCTTAGACATGTGCGCACATTATAGCAAACAGCTTTTTGACCGCTTTTCTGTAAAATTACAACGACTTTGATTGACGAAACTGAAAATAAACGACGCCGACATTCACCGGGACTTGGTTGTGTGTTGCATGCTTCAAGGCTCTGGTGAATGATAAAAGTTACAAGTGGATACGGATGCGAGTCAGAATTACCTTTTGTGCCCACGTGAAAGAAGTGGTTTAATTATAACGAACACAAAACGAAATTTTGCCACTATATTCAAGTCAAAAAGCTTGCTATGAAGAGTAACTAAGAAGCAACGAACGTGTTAACCAAACGAGATGTGCAATGCTGCTCGTTAACTGAACGAAAAGGAGTTTATTTGGATGGAATTGTGAATATTTGTGCTGTGCCAAGACCGAAGACACTTGTTTCAACCGATACAATCTACTGTGAGTGAATCAGCTGAAACTTCGTGAAATCCTTTTGAACAATGGCAGACGAAATGGAAAATGAGGCTGTGAATGTTCGTGATGACCGCCACAGGGTGCTGACGGCTAAGGGTGTGGAGGAAAGATTTCATCGTTTCACAACCGCAAGAAGAGGTAAATTAAGACAAATGACGGGAAAATCAAACGAAATTGAGAGGCTTTTGGACGATGAAAGTTTGCCGCATTTAAATGATGTTGTTCAAGAGGAAATGAAAGTTTACAAGCGACTTTATGACGAGTTTATCGAATTGAATTATTCAGTGCTGTTATATCTCAACGATGATGAAAAGGAGGCTGATCAACAGTTATGGTTTCAGCCAAAGGCAGATCAATGCTTACAATTCATGACTAAAGTTCAGAAATGGATTGATGCACAAGTATGTGATGAAGAGATAACACCAATGGATAGTGTATCTAGAGTGTCAATGGACAGTGCATCTAGGGTGTCAAAAGTGTCATCTGCATCACAGCAGCATGAAAGAAGAAGCCAACAGAGCTGCTTTGATGGCTAAGGCTGCAGCGTTAAAAGAGAAACAGGCATTGGAGATGAGAGAAGCTGAAATTAAAGCTGCAAAAGAAATGCTGGAAATTGAAACGGCTCTTGCAGTTTCCACTGCTAAAATGAAGGTGTATGGAGAGTGTGAAGGACGGCAGTCCCAAGTGAGCATGAACAAGCCTGCAGTAACAACATCTCACTTCTCTAAAGATGGTGATGGACATCATTATGTGCAAACCTTACCATCCTCCAAGCTGAAACACACTGAGAAGACTTCATTGACAGTGAACGTTGATCTTGGTGCATCATCTGGAGCTGTACCCAAGCAGACAAAAACTCCAGTCCAGGTGCGTGGTCAACTCAGAGACTCACCACAACATGACGATGGGAGAGAGATATATCGATTGATACAAAGACAAGCGGACATTGCAGAGATGCTTGCAAAGAACCAACAAGTGTTTCGTTTACCCCAAAGAGATGTGCCAGTGTTTCATGGGGACCCACTGGAGTACCGATCTTTTATGAGAGCCTTTGTCCATGCCATTGGTTCTAGAGCTGACAGCGACGCTGACAAGTTATACTTTTTGGAGCAGTACACCAGAGGTGAACCACGAGACCTTGTGAAGAGTTGTCAACATATGCCTGAACATCGTGGGTATGCAAAAGCTATGAGGCTGCTTGAAGATAAATATGGAAACGAGCTGAAGGTTGCTACAGCATTGATTGAAAAGGCATCCAAGTGGTCTCAAATAAAGGCTGAAGATGAAAAGGCTTTAAGTGCTTTCTCATTGTTCCTGGTGAGCTGTCGCAACGCCATGGAAGATATTGACTACATGGAAGAGATGGATAGTCCCACAAATATGAGGGCCATAATTTCAAAGCTGCCATTTAAGATAAGAGAGCGGTGGAGAGTTCATGCATATGACATCCATGAGCAGTGTCAGAGAAGAGCCAGGTTCACAGAATTGGTGGACTTTGTTGAACGCCAAGCAAAGATTATGTCCGATCCACTCTTTGGAGATCTTGACTTAGTAACAGCTGACAAGAAGGACACAAAGAAGTTTCAACAAGGAAACAAGCCAAAGAAAGAAGGAAGGCGAGGAAGTAGCTTTGCTACTAATGTTGAACAAGTTAAACAAAGCTCTGAGAAAAGTGAGCCATCAAAGTCAAAATCTGATGTGTCATTCAACAGTGCCTTTACAAAGCCCTGCTTGTTTTGTGAGAAGAATCATGCGCTGGAAGAATGTCGCAAAATTAGAGAGAAATCACATAAGGACAGAGTAGAGTTCCTGAAAAGAAATGGACTTTGCTTTGGTTGCCTGGTTAAAGGTCATCTGAGCAAGGAATGTACAAAGAAGATGTCATGTGAGATGTGTTCTCTGAAACATCCCAGTATGCTGCACTTCTCAAAGCAGGATAAAGATGTTAAAGAGAAGACAACTGAAACTGAGGTCAGTAAAAGCAGTACCGCCAGTACACCAGCAGCTCTCCTTCAAGAGACAAGTGCCTTTACCGGGGCTGGAGACAGTTGTGTGCTTGCTATTGTGCCTGTTAAAGTTAAATCTAAAAAGAGTGACAAAGCTGTGGAGGCCTACGCGTTCATGGACCCTGGCAGCTCTGCAACATTCTGCACCGAGGCACTAGCAAAGAGGTTGAATGTTCAAGGCAGAAGAACTGAGCTTATGTTGAGCACGATCAGTTCTAAAAGGCGCGTACAGAGCTACATCCTCACTGATTTGGAAGTCAGCAGTCTAGACGAAAACAACTTCATTGAGCTATCCAAGGTCTTTACACAGAGAAGCATTCCTGTGTCTAGGGAAAATGTTCCGCTACAAACGGAGGTTGACAAGTGGCCACACCTCAGTGAAGTAAGGTTGCCTCACATTAATGCTGAAGTTGAACTTCTAATTGGAACTAAAGAATACAAAGTCCTGGAGCCATGGAAAGTGATCCCTAGCACTGATAATGGACCATATGCTGTGAAGACGGCACTTGGATGGATTCTTAACGGTCCACTCAGAGAGACAGACACCACAGTGGGTGAGAATGCACAATCATTTGCTGCTGTTAACACAATCGCCATTGACAATGTGGAACAACTTCTCATACAACAATATAATCATGACTTTCCTGAACGAAACTGTAATGACAAGTCAGAGATGTCACAAGAGGACCACTACTTCATGGACTCTGTGTCAAGCTCTGCACATCTTATGAATGGACATTACTACATAAGCCTTCCCATGAAGAAAACGAGTGTTCAAATGCCAAACAACCGAAGTGTCGTGTTGCAGCGGGCACTAAATCTCAAGAAGAAGTTGAAAAGGAACCCTGTGTTCCATGAAGAATACACCAGCTTTATGAGTGACATGTTGAACAAAGGATATGCAGCCAAAGTACCAATGATGCAACTGAACCGCCAGGATGGTAAAGTATGGTATATTCCCCACCATGGAGTATACCATCCACAAAAGAAGAAGCTGCGCGTGGTGTTTGACTGTGCGGCCAGCTATCAAGGAGTTTCTTTGAACAGTGAGCTTCTACCAGGACCAGACTTAACCAACTCACTTGTCGGAGTGTTGACACGCTTCAGACAAGAAACAGTCGCTATGATCGCCGATATTGAAGCGATGTATCATCAAGTGAGGGTTCCTGAAGATGACACTGACTTACTGCGCTTCCTGTGGTGGCCAGAGGGAGACCTAAGTCAAGACATGGCTGAATACAAGATGGTTGTTCACCCCTTCGGTGCGACTTCCTCTCCAAGTTGTGCCAGTTATGCTCTCCAAAGAACAGCAGAAGAAAACTGTTCTAAGTCATCACCTGAGGCTGTGGATACAGTTCTTAAAAATTTTTATGTAGATGACTGCTTGAAATCAGTGGGTAGTGAGACCCAAGCTGTTGAATTGTGCAAGGCGCTCACAGCATTGTGTGCTAGTGGTGGATTTCACTTGACAAAATGGACAAGCAACAGTCGTGCTTTGCTTGCCTCCATTCCAGGCTGTGAGAGAGCCAAGGATGTAAAAGACCTGGACCTGACCCATGATGTACTGCCTATGGAAAGAGCCTTAGGTGTGCTGCGGTGCGTAGAATCAGATGCGTTCAAGTTCACGATCAATCTTAAAGACAAACCTGTCACAAGACGAGGAATTCTCTCAGTCACAAGTTCAATCTATGATCCACTAGGATTCCTTTCCCCTGCAATTCTTCCTGCAAAGATGCTTATGCAACAACTGTGCAAAGAAGGACTTGCTTGGGATGATGAGATTCCAGAACATCTAGGCCGAAAGTGGAACACGTGGCTACAAGAGCTACACCAACTGTCAGACGTTAGTGTACCCAGATGTGTGAGACCTGGGGATTTTGGACCCGTCGCAACTGCACAGCTCCACCACTTTTCTGATGGGAGTGAAGGTGGATATGGAACTGCCTCTTACCTGAGACTGACAAGTGAAGATGGACGTGTTCACTGTGCCTTCATGATGGGAAAGTCACGTGTTGCCCCTCTGAAGCAGAACACTATTCCTCGCATAGAGTTGACTGCAGCAGTAGTCGCTGTGAACACAGACAAGATGCTGAGAAAGGAGCTTCAGATAAATCTTCTTGACTCAATATTTTGGACTGACAGCACAACTGTGCTGAAATACATTGAAAATGAAAAGCTTCGCTTTAAAACCTTTGTTGCCAATCGCATTGCCACCATCAGAGAGGCAACCAGGCCTCAGCAATGGAAATATGTTAACACTTCAATTAATCCAGCTGACTGTGCATCCAGAGGGCTTACATCTGCCAAGTTCATGAAGAACCTGAGCTGGTTTCATGGTCCAGCTTTCCTGAAAGAACCAGAATGCCAATGGCCAAAAAGACCTGATGAGGCAAAGCTTGAAGATGACAATGAGGTGAGACATACAGCCAAAGTACATTTCATGCAAGCAGCTGAAGACATAGATGCTGTGAACAAACTGATTAACCATTACTCCAGCTGGTACCGATTGAAAAGAGCTGTGGCATGGTTTCTCAAACTCAAAGACCTGCTTTTACAATTCTGTAGAAAAAAGAATGAACATTCACAAACAAATCTCAGTTATGAACGGACAAGGGTCAACCAGAATAGACAAGATAACAAGTTAACAAAGACGAAGACTGCTCTCACAGTAAAGGACCTGATGCAAGCAGAAACAGAGATTATCATGTTCAGCCAGGGTCAACGGTTTCAAGAAGAAATATCCATGCTAAGGAAAGGCAATAATGTGAAGAGAAGTAGTCATCTGAGAAAACTCGACCCAGTAATTCATGATGGAGTACTGAGAGTCGGAGGGCGTCTCTCTGCAGCTGCAATGCCAGAACATGTAAAGCATCCAGCCATAATCCCAAATGACCTGCATGTCACCACACTGATTTTGCAAGACACTCATGAGAAAATTGGACATTGTGGAAGAATGTACATGCTCTCACAACTGCGTCAGAAATATTGGATCCCTTCAGCAAACTCAGTGGTGAGGAAGTTTTTGTCAAAATGTGTGATCTGCAGGAAAGTCAAAGGCAAGGCTCTGGGACAGAAGATGGCAGATTTACCTAAAGACAGACTTCAACCAGACGAACCACCTTTTACTAACGTTGGAGTTGACTATTTTGGACCATTTGACGTGAAGCAAGGTCGCAGCACTGTGAAAAGATATGGTGTGCTATTTACCTGTCTCACAACTAGAGCAGTGCACATTGAAATTGCACACTCACTGGACACTGACTCTTGCCTGAATGCAATCCGTCGCTTTGTGTGCAGAAGAGGACAAGTGTCCGTTATGCGTTCAGATAATGGGACTAATTTGGTTGCTGCTGAGCGTGAGCTGCGCGATGCCATTCAACAGTGGAACCAGTCAAAGATTTTAGATTCTCTCATGCAAAGGGGAATTCAGTGGGTATTCAGTCCACCAGCTGGTTCTCACTTTGGCGGAGTATGGGAAAGACAGATCAGATCTGTGAAGAAAGTTCTGAGGTCTGTGCTGAAGGAACAAACAGTTAGTGATGAATGTTTACAAACACTATTGTGTGAAGTGGAATTAATACTGAACAACAGACCACTTACTACATCAACAGATGATCCATCAGATCTTGAAGCATTGACTCCTAATCACTTACTACTAATGAAGAAACAGCCAATTCTGCCTCCTGGACTCTTCAAGAAGGAGGACTCGTACGCTCGCCGAAGGTGGAAGCAAGTGCAATATCTTGCGGACTTGTTCTGGAAGCGGTGGGTGCGTGAGTATTTGCCCCTGCTTCAAGAGCGTCAAAGATGGACTGAGATCAAGAAGAACTTGACCACTGGAGACATTGTTATGATCATGGATGATTCAGCACCACGGAGCTCATGGGTGTTAGGAAGAGTTACTCAGGTTATTCCTGATTCCAAGGGACTTGTTCGACGTGTGCTGATCAAGACAAAGACTAACATTTTAGAAAGACCTGTTGACAAACTGTGCCTCATCTGTGAGGTGGACACGTGAGTCTGACTGTCATGTGTATGACCTAAAAAAAAGGAAAAGAGTGCATTCTGTACATGTACTATGCTTAATGATTCATTCTGTATTTTTTTGTGATATTTGCTTAGTTGTTAGTTGATGCATAATGCCTGAAGATTTTATTTGGCTCTATTTTGATTTTTGAGTAATTGTCAGTCTACATGCCTTCCAATTAGGGGCTGGAAATGTAAGAGCCATATATTGTTATTGTTATTTGTTTATATTGTTTTGTTTGAATTAGGCCATTTTTTGTGCTGCCTGTAAATTGTGGAGTCGGGATTAGTGCAAACGGTGGATTGTGATTGGTTGATTGTGGATCCTCTGGTGCGCATGTGTGGGATCAGGTTGGTAAGAAAGTTTGGACGCCGCTTCAAGGTGAATGCTTTTCTTAGACATGTGCGCACATTATAGCAAACAGCTTTTTGACCGCTTTTCTGTAAAATTACAACGACTTTGATTGACGAAACTGAAAATAAACGACGCCGACATTCACCGGGACTTGGTTGTGTGTTGCATGCTTCAAGGCTCTGGTGAATGATAAAAGTTACAAGTGGATACGGATGCGAGTCAGAATTACCTTTTGTGCCCACGTGAAAGAAGTGGTTTAATTATAACGAACACAAAACGAAATTTTGCCACTATAATAATGAAAGATATTGAAGACAGGGTAAAGAAAACTAATGATCAACAACAACCAGTGAGCCTATAATTCTTAAAAGTTTGCCCTCCTAGCTTTTCTTGCAGAAAAGTCATCAATTAGACTTGAAAAATTAGATGCTTGAGTGATACTTTCGGGATCGGGAATATCAGTGTCGTCGTCTCTGTGTGTGTGTGTGCTTGTGTTTGGGTAACTAGTTGCTGGGGCATCCAGGAATAGGACGGGGTGGTCAGAAAGGGATGGTCCCTCGCCCTCATCAGAGCTAGCCTCAGCTGCTAAAGATGAGCATGGCTCCAGTGCATCCACGCTAGCTAGCGTGGATGCACTGGAGCCATGCTCACTTGCCGACTGGCATTCACTCGGTTTAAAAAATCCGGTCAGTTTCGGCATATTGCTCAAGAGAGCTTGGCCTCGTTGGGCTTTTTGCCGCTGCGCTTTGCGCTTTTGGGCACCGCTTTCGTATTTTCTTTCGCTCATAAGTACTGTCGCTGTTCAACTACAGACTGACACGGTACGTGACGCCTAACGTTTATATATGAAAGGCGGATTCCCCATAACCAATCAGTGTCCGGTTATTTAAATATTCATTTTGCGTCAATGAATAACACGTTTTTTTTCTTTTGACCAATTGGGGGCCCCCTGTGCGGCGGGGGCGTGATTTTGAGCTAATGAATATGATATATATTTTTTTCTTTTGACCAATCGGGGGCCCCCTCCGAGGCGCGGGGGCGTGGGGGCCCCTAGGCTTAAGCCATATGAAGCCTGTGCGGTGATCCGGGCGTGCCCATGTGGTGTATGGGAGAGTGGTTTAAGGATCTCGTGCGTACAAACCTCGTGTGTGAACACGTGTGTTGACGGAGAGAGAAGATAGACAGGAGACTTGATGTCTGAAAGCACACGGAAAACACTTATTTATTTATTCAATCTTTATTATTTTTGATTTCCAGAATCTATCACTAACTACCCTTTTTTTTCTTTGTACTCTAGTATACTGTATTCTTTATACTTTTAATGTCCTATGCGTTGCCTCTTACTATGTGTACTTACTATATATTACTGTGTATAGTTTGTGTTGTACGTACAGTAAGCGCTCTGTTTTCTCACCTGTCACCTGTTTTTTCCAGTTTGCCTTCAAACAGAATAACACGTTCACTCATGTGTCGTGCTTTTAGTCCGAGAGAAAGAAAAGAAGGTTCTAGACTTTGTGTAGTATGCAAGCAAACACTGTGGATGTGTGAACTAGACGTGACAGCAGTGGGTGTTCTCTCTCTCTCTCTCTCTCTCTCTCTCTCTCTCTGTCTCAGCTTGAATAAGTGTGTTGAAAGGTCTGGCCGCTCTAGGTGAGGATATGAGTCCATGAAAGTCAAATACGGTCTGCAGAACCAGACGACAACATGTGAATGCTCTCTTTGTCCCAAAGAGGGGGGAATCACTAAATATGTCAGTTTACCTTCTGAATGTGCATCGACTGATGCTGGTAAACGAAAGGATCTTGTTTGTTTCTCTGGCTGCCTTTGCATGGACATAAGATAGCATGTTAAAATGCTTAATTTACCTACAATTTAGACCATCTTGAATAGTTCTGCAGCTATAGTGATGATGCACATGAGCCAAGGCGGATGCCCCCCCCTCCTTTCATCAGGAGCTCGTGCTCCCTCCTGGCCTTGGTTAATTGTGAAGTGTAGCATGTGAGGGAGATCACACTGCCGGATATCATCTGTCTGCTGCCTCCTCTTCACAGTACAATAAGGACTTAAGATTTGGCAGGCAGATTCAGACTCACTTGTACCGCTGGCCTCTCCTCTGCCTCAGGAACACAGACCTTTGTTAAGTGCTAGCTCTCCTGCTCTCTGCGAGCTTTCATTACCTCACACTGTGTAAAGCGTGCTGAGTCACTGTACAAGTCCCCCCCCCCCCCCCCCCTCCCCCCCACCCTAATGTCAGAGGTTGCCAACCATAGCTCTTCACTCTTCTTTTTTCTGGCGCCCCTTCAGTTGGGGTTTTCGTTGCCAGTAGCCCGAGCCCGAGCCCTTTGGAAACATCTTTCTCTCTCAGGAGAAGGGTGGTTAAATCGCTCTGCCTCTGCTGCCTCTGCTGCTGCTACTACTACGCCTTTTATATATTTTATATTTTTTATTAATTTTTTTTTTTGGTACGGTAGCTACAGCATGGTGGAGAGCTCTAATGCTGTAAAAATTGTGCTGGAAATTTTCCCCCAGCGTTCATCGTCTGAGGAGAGCTGGCTTTAGTCAGGGCAATTTATGTGGCGTTCATTACCGATCTGCTCTGCAGGATGTTAACTCAATCCAGTCAGCGTAAGAATGCATCTCTGGAGTGCACTCACCATGTCTTATTACTTTATTAGCAGTAGGCTACATGCTAACCCAGTACTAAAATCACCGCTCAGTCACCATTTCTCACTGTCTTAGTGTAAACATTTGACGTATCCTTAATACCTGTATACTTTCCACTTTTGTAGTGGCCACACAGAACTAATGTTTGAGATTGAGGCATTTGTACAAGGCAGAGACATCTTTTGCTTATGTTTTTAGTGTGGGTTGTTGTTAACATATTGATAATGATCACCTTCAAGGAACATAAACTCGAAATATTCGTTGGTACCTTTAAACCCAGTCACTGTGCAAATCGCAAAACGTTAACACAACGTTGCTGTAGAAACACAGGAAGAAAAGCAGTTTGGTCACCGCTCAGAACAACTTCACAGAACAACATGCGTTTAGAAACTTCTCGAGCCGCCAGTTCTATGTTGATAACCGCACAACTTTGACTTTCCGTCTCTGCATTGAGAGCTCCGTTTACCTTGACGTACAAGATAATAGTTTGGGCAAAGAAACTACTGCAGCCAGCCGTAGGAAGTGCAGACACACAACGTGACTGATCACAGCTTAATTCAGTTTTACTGGCTTCTGATTATTCTTTTAGAGTTTGAAATGGGTTAGGACAGCAGTGAACACATCCAGTCTCTCAAAATATCCTCCTCCATATTGTAGTCAGCACCCATTGCGAACCACTTGCGGCATGTTGCTATAGAACCAGGTAACGAACTGTTTCTTTTGCTCTTTGAAGATATTCAAGATGTTTATATTACTGTTTATGTATCCCCAATCTTATTATTCCCTCCCTTGTCATGACGTATCTTTTCCTTTCCTCTAAGGAAGAAAACATAGCCACGTCGTTAAGTTCATACTTGAGTTGCCTCTGTTCCAAGAATCAAGTAACCGCTTTCCTCAGATTCCAAGGAATTTGTACGTCATTTGCTTGCTTTTGCTGTAACGTTCAATGCAGTTGGCCCGAGTGCCCTGTTTACAGCTAGTGTTTTTGATCTCGTTTGCCTTTGGCATTGTGTGTGCCATTAATGATGAAGGTTCAATGAACGGAGAAATGGCACGGCGTGATATTCTCCACATCCCGGTTGGGGGTTTGGAAAAGGGAGGGGGGCTCTTGGGGGGGGGGGGGGGGGGGGATGGGGGTTTGCTTATCTGTATTGCATCTGCAGCACGAGCATTGAGAGGCAGTGAGTGAGTTCAATAATGAACCCAGAAATCTTACTTTACAAGCTAAATAATTTATGCCTGCATTGAGAGATGTTGACCAGTGATGGTTTTTGAATTGTTTATGTGGGTTGAGGGCTGGGTGCTCTGATTTTCATTATTTCAGTAATGTTTGAATTATTACATTCATGAACTTACTGCTTACTGTTCAAATTATTATTTTTTTCCCCTTTCAAATGTCTCAAGCAGAGCAGACTTCTGTATTCTGCTGATGTCCTGAGCCTGAGATAACAGTAGTCAGTTCTCGGATTGTCCAGCGGCAACCACTGATCTCTGCTTCATGCTCTAGTCTGTTTTATGCAGATGTTCTTTTGTTTCCCTCAATTCTCCTCGCACTGTGTAATGATATACAAAGGCTTTTTTTGGGGGGGAAGAAGTCTAGATTTTTCTGCCCTTTTCCAATGTGACTGGCTGATGTAAATGAATTCTGTTTTAGTATGGAAATGCACTCTCCAAAGCAATTCCAAGATCATGTTTGCCTGTAATTGTATAATTAAACGTCCCTTGTGTCTACACTCGATGGTTTACATTAGCCAAAAAGTACATTCATGTATTCAAAAGGAGAAGACAGCTCATTGTCTGGTTTTCTTTCTTTCTATTTTTTACAAATTAGTTGGAAAAATAAACATCCCAATATGAAAACACGGCAGAGCCTCCGTGACATGCACAGCCAAGCCCAGGACCATCTCCAGACATATTAATTGCAAACGGTCTTTCTGCAGAACTTTCTGATGTCTCATAGTTCAGAACGAATAATTTTCCTTTAGCTCACCAAATCGAAACCGCATAGCACAGGAAACAAGACTTTTTTTTTTTTTTCCCCCTTCAACCCTTTCCCTTCCAACCCACACACACAGTGTTGCAGTACTCCTGAGTCAGACAGTGTTGCTCTGTCTCCGGACACACCACAGAGTCTTTCTCTGTCTGTGTGCATTCGGTGTGCATTAAGTGGGTGCTTCCACACTGGGTGAAGTGATGTGAAGACAGGACTGATAGCCCCCCTGTCTTGGCTGTCAGAGAATGTCAGGAGGAGGAATGATCCCTCCTTGCCACTGGGCTGTGGAAAGACCTTTCTACTCCTGCTCTACATGCAAGACCAGCTTTAGAATTAAGTGATTTTCGCATCCAGCTGCCCAAAACTTTCTCCTCCTCCTCCTCCCCCTCTGAGATAAGGGTTCTGATTGTGAGCCTTGATGATGCGGAACTTCTTTTTTAATGCAATGCAGTCACAATTGTTCCTCAGTGTTGAATGAACTGATTTTATGTGAATGCCATGAGGAGGTTTAATATTATTGGTGAATCTGTTTGTTCTGTGGTTGGCATCAAGTGTTAGTGCAATCATAAACCTGCAAATTAATTTACGTAATTATCAAACAAACCAATGAACAAATGAACACACATGGCTTTTAACTGGTTCATACAATCCCTCAGCAAGGGATTGTACTAAATTATTAAATCTATAACATATGAAAGATCAGAACAAACTATAACATACACAATAACAGACAGCCTATAAGATAACTAGTAACAGATAACCTGTAACATAACCAATAACACATAAACTGTAACATATAATCTTCAATATGACCAATAACACATAACCTGTAACATAACTAGTAACATATAACCTTTAACATAACCAGCAACACATTATGTGTCATGTAACCAGTAACATATAACCTTTAACATAACCACTAACACATAACCTGTAACATAACCGGTAACATATAACTTTTAACATAACCAATAACACATAACCTGTAACATAACCAGTAACGGGTAACCTATACCTCATAAGCCATCAAGCAACCTGTAATATGCAATAGCAGACAAGTTATTATATAACGAGTAACAGACAACCCATAACACATACAATTACCTTCGACCCGTAACATAATTCTCAGATTCTGTCATACCTTCCGACTTCAAAATAACCAATAAAACAAAGCAACAAAAATTTATAAATTGGAAAACAACTGGTATGACATAATTACCATCACATAATCAGCTGCCATTTCCAAATAACTGGGACTGTGACCCTTTTTTCGCAATATTGTGTCACCCTAGCAAATGATAGGAATGAGAGCTGCATGCAGAATGCAGTAAACTGTGAGGCGTTCGCTGCCTTTGCCTCTTCAGTACATTTTCTCTCTTGCTGAATGACAGTTGAAAGATCAGTCTTGTCCGGGGAGAGGGGATTTCAGAGCACCGATATCTAATCTGACAGGGGAGATCTTCCCATGTTCTGGTGGTCTGTTTACTGGCATTCGGTGGAACGGCTGGTTTCTCTCGTGCGTTGTCTTCACGTTTTGATTCGGTATCACGACTTGTCAAACGCTGTGCGCTCAGGTTGAAAGTGCTGGCTGATTGTCTGGTTTGTAGTCGGCTCATCAAACGGATGGTAATGCGCTAGTTTTGCCCACTCTGATTGTCAGTGTGTGGGCTTTACCCCGCTAGACTGACTGACAGATAAAACAGCAACAAGGTGATCCCAGGAGCCCTTTTACTGAGGTAATTGAGTTAAGAGGTAGAGAGAGAACCCTCGTTTCTCATGAATTGTAAGATAGCTGATAAGGCAGCGTTTGTTTGCACTTCCTCTGGTGCCCTGAATCGTCACGGACAGGTATCGGCACGATTGGGGTTTGAGAGGGATTTTTTTTTTTTTTGTCTTGTTTGTTTTAGAAATATGAAGCCCATTCAGGAATGTGATGATAAAATGAACAAAATCAGAACATCGCAGAAGTTTGGCGATTCACCGCGTAGCATTCTCACGGTTTTGACCTTTGTTTGGTCGGATTTCCATACGGGCAAACAAGATTCCCGCTGTGCCACCTCGCCGTGGCAATTTACGAGAGCCCGTCCCGGTGGGGGGTTTGTGTTAAGATTGTCGTTTAATGGGAAAGCAAAAGAAAGCTGGGGGAGAACTAGCTAATGAAGGAGGAGAGGAAAGGGGCAGATTTCATCAGCCCAGCCCATCAGATTCCAAGCACCCTGTTACATCCACTTTGCGCCAGGCCGTCGCCTGTCGGAACATTTCATCTACGATGATAATCCCGACAAATTGAATTTCCGTTTTCAGATCTGCTTATGCATTGCTAAAGTGGAGGCTGAAGAGAGACAAGGAGGCCTGGATGGTGGGGGTGTGGATGCTGGTGGAATGAAGAGAGGGAAAAAAAAAAAAAAAAAAAAACAGCATGCAGATGAGAGCAGCCTGCAATGCCTCTCTGGCTGCGTGCACAGACAAATGGAAAGTGAAGGCTCCATTGAGCACACCTGGCGGACGAAGAGAGGTGGAGAAGACAGGCGACGCCCGCTTGATACCTGTCTACGCAGCGTCTGCCTCAGCCGCTCTGGGACCTTAAGGCAGATGGAAAAGGGTTTTTCTCCAGTCTTTTTCGAAATACTTAAACAGGATGCTGTTCAGCCTTTCATTTGAGTGCGAAAAAACCAATAAACGGGATAGATATACTCCAAAGCCTGTTATTTTCCCTGTGATTGTGAACTATCGTAATTTGTTGCTAAAATGCATTTTTTTATATCGAGAAAGTTTACAGATTACAGAATCTTGGCCATCAGTGACAATTTTGGAGAGGAGGTTTAATTTCCTCAGCAGCCTGTCTGTATTTTCATGGGGAAGTTTTTTTTTCTCTCTCTCTCTCTCTCTTGATTTTTTTGGGGTTTTTTTTCCTTTTTTCTTTTTTTTCTTTTTTTTTTTGGGGGGGGGGCAGACTTGGCTTGATCAGATCTAAATAAGACTTTGCAGAGGGCTTGTTGGCATTCAAGGTGGCAGCCGCTGCCTGTGCATATCAAAGTAAAGGCATCTCAAGAGCTATATGCCAGTCTTTGAGTCAATTCCATCTTACACGTATCATTCAGCATACCACAGGCTCTCATCTTTAGACAATGAGCACACAGGCTTCATGCCTCTTTTTCTCAGCATGCCTGATGACATTAGCTCCAGAACTGGTATTCTAATCCACAGAGGGACTGCTCGCACACACACACGTACGCACACCCACACACACACACACACACACACACATGTGTAAATGAATATGTACCTTTTTTTTTTTTTTAACAAAATCCTATCATCCTTTTGACGTCTTGTCTTCTTGCCACCCTTACTTACCATATCCTCTTGGAGCTCTTGTACGTTAACAGCGTGATTCTAGAAATCTTGCCACACTCTGAGAACGAGGGGAGAAAAGTTTTGCCCTGAAACTTTTGGGTTCTGTAGGTCCGTAGCAGGGTGCAATCACATCTAAAGCATTGATTTGAGAGAAATGGGGGGTGATATTAAATTAAAAATGCATTTTCTCCCCCTCGTCTTCACATCATCAAAGAACAATGAGAATCACGTTGAAAAGAAGCTTGAATCAAGCTGTCAGTGAAGTGCTGCCAGGGAGCAGATGAAATATGTCTAATGAAAAATGGATAGACACTGAAGGCGGCGGAGGGAGGGAGCACGTTTAAAACAAGGTGTTCCGTGCCCCCTAGATGTACTGATTAAATTTGGATGCGATCTTGCCTTTGCTACAGGTTTACACCACACGATTAAGCCACAAACATTTGCTGCTTTTTTTTTTTCTTTTCTCTCTGCTTTTCTCTCTCTTTTTTTTTTTTTTTGTATGTTGGAGCTTGCTGCTGTCTAAATGACTTATCAAAGTGCACCACGTCTTGAGGGTACAGGTCAAAAAGAGACTAGTGCGTAAGCGTACGGTGTTGGTTTTGAGTCATATTCACACATGCATTTTCCTGGGCGGTTTAACTCTGTCTTGTCCTGTCTTGTTGGCGTGTGCCTTCTGCTTGCAGTGGCATATATGGAGGAATGATGTTCGTGACCCTGTGTCAGGTTTAGCGACAATGAAAGGTAAAGTGTCATTGTGAGGGACTGTCTTCAGATGAGGCCCAGTGAAGGTTCCTCAACCCCATGGTCTTTAGATTCAGCTGAACCTTTACAGGTAGACTCCTGCCACCCAGCTTTCTTCATGCCTGACTTCTCAGAGTTGTGACAGAAGATAAGGCAGCTTTTAAAAAAGTCTGTGTGTGTGTGTGTGTGTGTGTGTGTGTGTGTGTGTCTTTGTGCCTTTGTTTGTATGTGTGACAGAGAGAGAGAGAGGGTGAGAGCAAGTGAATTACATATTGGTGAATAAAATATCCCATCATTATCATGATAACCGTATTTCTGTCTGTATCTTACATTTCAACACCTGCCGTGTCTTGTATTTTTCCTAATCATCAGGACTGCAGATTGAAAAGATAGAAAAGAGCAGTCTCTCCATCAAGGCAGCAAAGCCACTCTTCTAAATTACAGTGGCTGAAAGTATCTGTACATAGATAGATAGACAGACAGACAGACAGACAGACAGATAGATAGATAGATAGATAGATAGATAGATAGATAGATAGATAGATAGATAGATAGATAGATTTGCACATATATATGTGACACTGATTATATCTCTACGTTTGGTTCACAAACTGCAGCTCTACACATTCTACCGCCATGACGTTATGAAAATATGACCAACTCATTTTCTCAGGCCAAAGTAAGCATACTACTGTAAAGCATGTGCACAAAAGTAACAAAATTAAAAAATGAATGAAATTAAGATTTACTGTTGTGCACTTGTCTTGAAAAAAAAAAAAATAAGATTTCAGTTATAGTCAGTGTCCTGAACTGGAGATAAAAGGGTATAACTTCACCATCACTGTTGGAAATTTGGGGACATTTGCAAGTCAAAATATTGAGCTGGTTTATAGAGCAGTTGATTTGTCTGTGAAATGTGAAGACTTTATACCAGTTGCAGGAGGGCCATGGCGAGGTTTTTTTTTTTTTTTTGTCTCTCCCCAAACTGAAGTTCCTAACATGGTACCCTACTGTTCGAGCACTCAGAGATCCTTTTTGCAGGCCTTTCATTTTGCTCTCTTGTGAAGTGTGGAAAAAATCTATAGTGACTGAGTTGGGGGGATATCAAAGTTGTCATTGTCTGTCTGCAAAGTGTTGTAGCTGACAGAGGTCTAGTCTAGCTTCTGACAGGTTGTTTATCCACATCTCTGTATAATTCTGTCTGATTACCTCCCCCCCCCCCCCCCCCGCCTCTCTCTCTCTCTCTCTCTCTCTCTCTCTCTCTCTCTCTCTCTTTCTCTCTCTCTCTCTGAGATTCAGTCCTGTTCATCAATACAAAAAGAAGCTTACCAGAATACTGAACAACCTTTTTAACACGTGAATTTTTTTCTTTTCTTTTCTTTTCTTTCCTTTTCTATCCTTTTTTTTTTAAGTCTTTCATGGCTGTCTTCTCTTTTCTCCCAGCATGGCGGTGGGCAATGTAAATTGAAAAGACGGCGAACTTGTGATTTTTTATAATGTCGGCCTCGTCGGCGACAGCGTGTTCATTCGTGCCTGTGCCACAGTCAAGATCATTAAAAGGGAACAGCTGCTTATAATGCCCCGTAACCGTGCCACCTCTCTGGGCTCTCCACAGGTGACGTCGCACCGTACTTCAAAACAGAGCCTGGACCCCCAGAGATTCACCTGGAGGGCAACCGCCTAGTCCTGACCTGTCTGGCAGAGGGCAGCTGGCCACTGGAGTTCAAATGGATGCTCAACAACACCGACATCACTTCCTTCTCCCCAGAGTACAAGTGAGTTTTTCCCTCCTTTTGTCTTTATTCTGTGACAGGAGCTATAGTCCTACACTATGGCCATGGAGAGAGAGAGAATTACTCCATCAGTACTTTTGAAAAGAAAAGAAAAAAATTCACTTCTTGCTCAAGTGTAAATATGAGAGTCATTGAGACGAGATGCGCAAAAGATCGAAAAATAATTTTTCATTTGAAGCACTGACAAATCATTTAATCACCTTTCAGTTTATTCCCGTTTCAGAGTACTGAACTATGAATCTCATTCTATTTGCCTTCAAAAACCCTACATGTCTGAGCTCATCTCTAGCTCCGTACACACTGTTCTAGATACAGCCACGCTTTGTGTTTTTGACAACTGATATATAGTGAAAAGGAAGGACTAGACAAGAGGCCAAACAAATCCACCAAGGCAATAATTTCACATTACGAGTGAAACTACAGACCTGGTCCCTCATGTGCTGTTCTCATCCATTCATTCCCTTCTACATAAAGCTTACCCCAAATAGCTGTAATGTTTCAGTTTGGGGGGGAAATTGGTCACAAAATGGGATATGTTGTACCTCTACTGTGGCCTTTTTGTTTTTTTGGTTGTTTTTTTCATCTTATAAAAACATGTCACTCTTAATGACACAACGCTGTGGGATTTGGTTGAGGTGATAGTGGATTCTCTGTCCAGCTGCAGCGGCGTTGCTAAGCTGTCACTCATCGTCAGTGCACTGGGATTACCGCACAATGACTTTATTTTAGCCTTATTGGGCCGTAGTGGGACTACTCTTCTCACTTGCTCTTTTACGAGGCCGCCACACTGCAGGTGAGGAGAAGAGGGGGGAAAAGTGTTAACCATTTTAGACCAGCTCTGGAGCACCTTAAGGCCGAGACAGCAGCGGCAGCCAGAAGACAGCTCAAGACATCAGGATCACCATCCCTCTGGTTCTGAACCAACACCCCTGCTTACCCTGTCTGAAATTCAGACCACTGACCCTTACAGATCCTGGTCTAGACCTCTGACCCACCAAACTACTGAATTTGACTTGGTGTAAAGGATGATTGACTGTGTCTCCCATGTTTATTTTTATGACCATTAAACAGATAAGAGATGGAAAAAATCTTACGTCCAATTGATTGATTGACTGATTGATTGATTGTATGATTGATTGATTGATTGATTGATTGATTTTTTTTCCTCTTGAAAATCAAAATATGTTGAAAACTCTTGTAGCGTAGAGGGGTTTCTTGTAGAGAAACAAGTCAAACATAAGTTGTTGAATCAGTCACAGTATTACCCATAAGGCCTTCTTTGTCTTCATATTAGAGGCCGCTGGCTTTTTACAATTTAGTGACGTGTTCATTCTCTGAACCTATCAATGTTCTGGACCCACAGTTCATAGTTAGCATCAGTTTTCTGTGAGATATTTAGATTCATCAGGTGCTTTACAAATCCCTCCCCCAAACCCCTTCTCTCATTCCATCTCCACTCACGCAACATTTGTATGGGAAACGGGTATTGTTGTCTGCAAGCAGAATTCATTTACTCTAATTGGTATTGCTTTTTCAATTACCTTTCATCATTTAAGCAGGATACTTGGAACAGTAGAAGTATAACTGTTGACTCTTCCCAGAGGAATAGGAAGTGGCGTTTTAGAGATGCACAGCCACTGCTGCTCATCTCAAGACACGACCAGATTTTCGCTTATGCAAAATCAATCCTCCTTTGATGCATTTTGAAACTGGCTCTTTCAAAAGGGGGGGGAAAAAAACGAATAATTTTTTTTTGTGTGTCCACTTCTCAAATATTGGTTGCGGAAGAGTCATTTGGCTGAAGACTAAAAATTTGTCCTCAGTAAGTAGCAGTGGATGATGTCAGTGTGTAATCCAATGGCATTTTAATGGTTTTGCTCATTTGAATGTGGAGGTTGGCAAATTGGCCCAGGCATGCCTGTAAGGGCAAACCCTTTTAAATCCACTTCCTCTAAGTGGGGAAGCAATTGAGTCCAAATCCCTGAGAACTGTATGTATTTGTTGGCAAATAGATCACGCTGTGTTAGGGTACGATGCTTCCAGCTTCTCCTTTCTGGAGAATGAATAGGAAAACATGATGTGATGGGAATTATGACATTTTGCTTTTGCTAACTCTTTCCAATCTCTCTCTCTCTCTCTCTCTCTCTCTCTCTCTCTCTATCAGATACACCATTCCTTCTCTGCAGCGCTCTGACATGGGTTTGTACCAGTGTGTGGTGAGGAACAGGATGGGAGCCCTGCTGCAGAAGAGGGCAGAGATACAGGTGGCCTGTGAGTAGTAGAACAACTGATGGTGTATGACGGAGTCTAGTGCATATGGCCATCACTGCTGTACCATGACACCTGACATCACCGCTGTATCTCAACACGTGACATCACCACCACTGTATCACAATGCATGAGGGACCATCACCACTGTACCACAACACACCACATCACCACTGTACCACAACACACAACATCACCACTGTACCACAACACAACACATCACCACTGTACCACAACACACAACATCACCACTGTACCACAACACACAACATTATCACTGTATCACAACACACCACATTACCACTGTACCACAACACACCATATCACCACTGTACCACAATACACAACATCACCACTGTACTACAACACAACACATCACCACTGTATCACAACACACCACATTACCACTGTACCACAACACACAACATCACCACTGTGCCACAACACACAACATCACCACTGTATCAAAACACATCACCACTGTACCACAACACACAACATCACCACTGTACCACAACACACAACATTATCACTGTACCACAATACACAACATCACCACTGTACCACAACACAACACATCACCACTGTACTACAACACAACACATCACCACTGTACCACAACACAGAACATCACCACTGTACTACAACACACAACATCACCACTGTTCCACAACACACCATATCATCACTGTACCACAACACACCACATCACCACTGTACCACAACACACCACATCACCACTGTACCACAACACACAACATCACCACTGTACCACAACACACCACATCACCACTGTACCACAACACACCACATCACCACTGTACCACAACACACCACATCACCACTGTACCACAACACACAACATCACCACTGTACCACAATACACAACATCACCACTGTACCACAACACAACACATCACCACTGTACTACAACACAACACATCACCACTGTACCACAACACAGAACATCACCACTGTATCACAACACACCACATCACCACTGTACCACAACACAACACATCACCACTGTACCACAACACAGAACATCACCACTGTATCACAACACACCACATCACCACTGTACCACAACACAACACATCACCACTGTACCACAACACAGAACATCACCACTGTACCACAATACACAACATCACCACTGTACTACAACACACGAATGGCCATCACCACTGTACCACAACACACAACATCACCACTGTACCACAACCCCACATCACCACTGTATCACAACACACCACATCACCACTGTACTACAACACACCACATCACCACTGTATCACAATACACAACATCACCACTGTACCACAACACACCACATCACCACTGTATCACAACACACCACATCACCACTGTACTACAACACACCACATCACCACTGTATCACAATACACAACATCACCACTGTACCACAACACAACACATCACCACTGTATCACAACACACCATATCACGACTGTACCACAACACACAACATCACCACTGTACCACAACACACAACATTATCACTGTACTACAACACAACACATCACCACTGTATCACAACACACCACATTACCACTGTATCACAACACAACACATCACCACTGTACCACAACACAACACATCACCACTGTATCACAACACACCACATCACCACTGTACCACAACACAACACATCACCACTGTATCACAATACACAACATCACCACTGTATCACAATACACAACATCACCACTGTACCACAACACACCACATCACCACTGTATCACAATACACAACATCACCACTGTACTACAACACAACACATCACCACTGTATCACAACACACCATATCACGACTGTACCACAACACACCACATCACCACTGTACTACAACACACAACATCACCACTGTATCACAACACACCACATCACCACTGTATCACAACACACCACATCACCACTGTACCACAACACACCACATCACCACTGTACCACAACACACAACATCACCACTGTACCACAACACACAACATCACCACTGTACCACAACACAACACATCACCACTGTATCACAATACACAACATCACCACTGTACCACAACACACCACATCACCACTGTACCACAGCACAACACATCACCACTGTACCACAAAACACAACATCACCACTGTACCACAACACAACACATCACCACTGTATCACAATACACAACATCACCACTGTACCACAACACACCACATCACCACTGTACCACAGCACAACACATCACCACTGTACCACAATACACAACATCACCACTGTACCACAACACAACACATCACCACTGTATCACAACACACCATATCATCACTGTACCACAATACACAACATCACCACTGTACCACAACACAACACATCACCACTGTACCACAACACACAACATTATCACTGTACCACAACACACCATATCACCACTGTACCACAACACACCATATCACCACTGTATCACAACACACCACATCACCACTGTACTACAACACACCATATCACCACTGTACCACAACACACCATATCACCACTGTACCACAATACACAACATCACCACTGTACCACAACACAACACATCACCACTGTACCACAACACACAACATTATCACTGTACCACAACACACCATATCACCACTGTACCACAACACACCACATTACCACTGTACTACAACACACCACATCACCACTGTACTACAACACACCATATCACCACTGTACCACAACACACCATATCACCACTGTATCACAACACACAACATCACCACTGTACCACAATACACCACATCACCACTGTACTACAACACACCACATCACCACTGTATCACAACACAACACATCACCACTGTACCACAACACACATCACCACTGTACTACAACACACCACATCACCACTGTACCACAATACACAACATCACCACTGTACCACAACACACCACATCACCACTGTATCACAACACAACACATCACCACTGTACCACAACACACATCACCACTGTATCACAACACACCACATCACCACTGTATCACAACACACCATATCACCACTGTATCACAACACACAACATCACCACTGTACTACAACACACCACATCACCACTGTACCACAATACACAACATCACCACTGTACCACAACACACCACATCACCACTGTATCACAACACAACACATCACCACTGTACTACAACACACCACATCACCACTGTACCACAACACAACACATCACCACTGTACCACAACACACCATATCACCACTGTATCACAACACACAACATCACCACTGTACCACAACACACAACATCACCACTGTACCACAACACACAACATCACCACTGTACCACAACACACAACATCACCACTGTACCACAACACACATCACCACTGTACCACAACACACAACATCACCACTGTACCACAACACACAACATCACCACTGTACCACAACACACAACATCACCACTGTACCACAACACACAACATCACCACTGTACCACAACACACCACATCACCACTGTACCACAACACACATCACCACTGTATCACAACACACCACATCACCACTGTATCACAACACACCACATCACCACTGTACCACAACACACGAATGGCCATCACCACTGTACTGCTACCATCACAAAACATTTTCCCTCAGACATCTATACATTATCAAAAGCTGACAAATGCCTGTCATTTTTATGCCATTATCTCAGCAAGACTCTCTCTCTCTCCCAGTCTCTCTTCCTCTTTCTCTTTCTATCATCTCTTTTCTGTTTCTCTCCACTCTAACACTTTGTTTGCATTTCCATCTTCGAGCTGAGGGACTTTAAACACTTTGAAACGATGTGGAAAATGCATTCCTTTTCTTCAGGAATAGCGTCAGTAAACTCAGACTTGCGTTCTGCCCTTGTTCTCTTATTTTGCGATGCAAGGCCAGCATCTTGTGAGGCAGAGCGGCATGAATAAATGTCTTTGCTTGATTGAGTACCCCTGCAGTGAGTGTTTATATTCCAGTATGTTAAAAAGCCCATATTGTGTACCGTGCAGGACTGAGGAAAAGCAGTTTTTTATTATTATTATTTTGTTGTTGTTGTTGTTGAAGGGACTCTCTTGCCCATACATGACCTTTTTTTTCTTTTTTCCACAGACATGGGGGACTTTGCAGAGGCGGAGCAGAGGAAGACTGTGACGCAGGGCAGAGCGGCCATCCTCAACTCCCCAGCGGTCGGCTCCCATCCCCGGCCCCAGGTCACGTGGTTCAGGGACGGTTACAAGATCATCCCCAGCAGCAGAGTGTAAGTGGAGCTTAATGGCCCTGCCTCATCTGGTTGAAAGGCTCTCAGGAATTGGGGAGGGGGGGGGGTGGCATTCATTCATTCATTAGGAAAGTTCTAGAAGGCCCCAGTCCAGGTGCACATAGTGCACGGTTATATTGTATGATATGTAATTACATTCAGAACTCACTCTGAGGCCCCTTTGGCATCCATTTGCAACAGGCCAGAAAACGGCAGGGGCGGGGGGGGTGAAAATGGAGTCTGGAACAGAGCAGACACTCCAGCACCACAGCGACACAGAAGAAACAGGCGCTGGGCTTTGTGCTTTTTTTTTTTTTTTCTTTTTTTTTTTTCCTTTCTTCAGTCTTGCCTTGTCAGAGAAGTGCAATTAATGCCTGTCCCCAGCCGTTCTTTAATCTTGCCGCGGTAGTTCTTCATTGCCTTTTTCTAATTAGCAGCTCACCCAGGCAGAGACAGACGACGCTGATCTGCTTCCCCCATTATCGTTCAAGTGTCTTTTATTCCAACTGGCCCCAAATCAGAGCTCCCTCTGTTACCTAGACATATTTAATGATTCACCTTTTCACTCCGCACACCACAAAGACAAGGCACATTTTTAAAAACACCATTTGATTTCTTCGGCCGGCTGTAAACGAAAAGTGACTAGGATCTCTGAGTTAAATTTAGAAACTTATCCCAGATTTATTAATGATTTTCGTCTCTGTTCATTTTCCGTGCAGAATTTTCCCTCACTCGAGTTGGAATGGACTTGGGAGAGAGTATGGGACTTTTTTAATCAAAGGATGTTTTTTTTGTTTTTTTCTAGCAGTTTCTTGGAACTCAAGAAGTTGTGATTCCACAGCACCCAGGGTAAGAAGCTCAGAGAGAGAGAGTGAGAGAGAGAGAGAAGGAGAGAGAGAGAGAGAGAAAGAGAGAGAGAGAGAGAGAAGGAGGGAGAGAGAGAGAGAGAGAGAGAGAGGGAAAACGCAGGGACAGAGGAGTAAAGAGGAGAATGCTGACAGACCAGACATGTGCTTGGGATGAGTGACATAATTAAACCAGTGCTTTGCTGAGGGAATGTGGCTTTATCATAAAAAACGGGCCACGTACGTAAACATCAATATGTCACCACTGAATCTGTTAACTGCTCCAGGTTGGCTATGAACAGGTCTCAGAGGATTGAGGAAAAACTGAAGAACATCTTTTCGCCTTAGACCCTGACATCTTGGTGATATGACTAGAATGCTGTGTGACTCAGACCCCTTCACTCAGCCAGCTTGTTGCCCAGGGAAACCAGCCCAACCTTCAACCAATCCAAGCCTCAGGCCCAGCACAACCCCTGCAGACATTTTGGGCAATATCAGGCAATCATATCTTCATCCCAGATTACAGAAACGTCAGACGCAGTGTCATAACTTTAATTGTTCTGTGGCAGAGGTAGAAACAGCTTAGCCATTAAAACTGGCATTGCCACGCTGCTCGGAAAATTCCCCTGGAATGAGTTTTGGAAATAAGGGATATGCCTCATAAGCCACTGACTCACAACCATGATTACGTAAACCGTCGTTCCAGGATCAAAGTTTACATAAATGGGGAGATGACCGTCCCTTTGGCGTCACAATAGGGAGAACAAATCTCCCTAAAGATCTTGTCAGACATTTACTTTGTTCAAATTCGTAACGGAAACATTTCAAATGCTCTCATCTGGCTCTCTGCCTTTTCTTTTCTCTCCGTTGGCACCGTAGCACACCCATAACCATTAAGCTCTGATGATCAACTGGCTTTTTACCCTCCTGTTATTTGCCCCCCTTCAATCCCCCCCCCCCCAAAAAAAAAAAACGTGGAACATTTTATGAGGTCTTGATGGTTCTGGTATGAGATGCTCTTGTACACAATTGCAGCTGGCATTGTTATAGTATCTCTCAGACCATAAAGGCTGTGCTGTTCAAGGTGAAAGCTGAGTATTCACTGTAATCTGACCAATTACTGCAATGTTCTTTTCCTAGCTGCTATACCATTATAATTAGTAAAACAAAAGCAGTAGATCTGGTAATTGATTCTAGAGTAGGGCAATATTTCAGTTCCACCGCATTGACTCGTGCTGGTATAATGTGTTCCTGGCTGTCTTCTCCATCTCCATGTCTATCGGTCAGTCTAGCAGTTGGTCCCAAAGGTACCTGAACAGCTCCCTGAGTGCCTGGGAAAAGAACATGATTAGTACTGTCATAAAGGCAAGCCTTGATCATTTGGACCCTAATGGTGGTTCTCTCAAGGGCAGTTAATATCCTGTGGAGTTTACTGCGTTGAGACAGAGCAAAGCGTGTCTCTAATTTATGTGACACTGGGTTCGAAACAGACCCGAATTTATCTGAACATATCTATCTCCACTGATCAATAACTTATCCCGATTGTAAAAGGTCTCCTTTAAATGTCAGCATCTCGGGCGATGTTCAGTCAATGCTTTACAAACAGGGAATGAACTGACACCAAGCCATGACTAGTTTTTCTTTTCTTTTTTTTTTTTTTCCCCTGTTTGTTCTCAGTTCTTTCACTTTACCTTTGTTATTACAACCAGCCGTCGTCTTTCTGTCTCAACCTGTGTGGTCAATGGGTGTGGCTAAACAGCGTAAGAGTGTAGTGGACAGCAGAGGTGCACACACCAAACAACAACAACAACAACAACTCAGTTTAAAATAGTTTGTGAGCCCCCAGTGTTTTGTTGCAAATACGCAAGAGCACATCGGCACATTTTGTTTCGTGTAGAAAAGGATTATATTGTATTATGATCCTGCAGAATACAGCAGAACATTTCCCAAAACATTGGAATATTAAGCAACATATCCTACTGTTTTAGAAACAAGGATGATCCTTCTCAAGCACTTGTTGTACCCACTGTGCTGTTTGACCCACTTCTGAGATTTTCAGGCTCTTAATCGGTTTAGGCTTTTGAGGGAAACAAACTCATTCTGAAACTGCACCTTTGAGATAATAAAGCAACAAATTACAAATCATATACTGTTTTTTTTTTTGTAAATATCAGTATAAGATGTGTTCAGCCATCACATTTTTCTTGTCGGGATTCCCAGAATTATTGTCTCTTCACGCTCCCAAAATGTTTTAATCATATTAAGGTTGCTGGATGAGGTAACTAACTGAGGTACCACCAAAAAAATAAAGAACCTTGTTTGGCTCTTAATGAAATACTTTCATTAAAAAGAAAGAAAGAAACGAAATCGAGAAAAGGTCATGGTCCTAGATTGTTTTCCCATTCTTTTTTTTTTTTTTTCCCTCGCCTCGGCCTTGAAATTGGAAGTGTCCCTTTGGTCTGTTAATGTAGCATGAAATAAGAGGCTGTGTGTAGAACGTCAGCCGGGCTCTCTGCACTGCTCCGGCTGATTCCTATCAGTCCTCCATGCTATGGGCTCTTTGTGTGTGACCACAGCATTTTTGAAGGCCACCTTAAAAGTGGTTCTTCTTTCTTTCTTTCTTTCTTTCTTTCTTTCTTTCTTTCTTTCTTTCTTTCTTTCTTTCTTTCTTTCTTTCTTTCTTTCTTTCTTTCTTTCTGTCCATGGATAGCGTAAACCCAAAGGAATAACTGTTGTTCTCTGGGTGTCCAGAGCTGAATACCATGGTATTGGCAGATACTAGATTTTCAGTGATGGCTTTGAAAGTCATTCTCCCTGTTCCACCTTGGGTTCCCCTTTAGAGGGTATGAAATTTTCATGATGACGATAATTACCCCATTGGTGAGAAGTGCTTTCTGTTGCCGTTGCAGATCAAAGTAACTGGTTTGAAATGTGATATTGTGTCTACCGCTCATTGCTTTGTCCTTGCAGCTCCCTCTACCTTGTTGAATTTTTCATTATTCATTACCAGATATCTTTGATGTCTCTACCCATTATAAGGTAGTACAGACAACCACTGCACTCAACCCATAAAGTGATTTCCATGAGTTTTTTTTTTCCTTTTTACCTTTTGTTTTCAGCACTGCATTCCACAGCATTAAAAGTAACATCAGTCGAAGATTGGTTAGTAAGGTTACTCTTGTGAGCACTTGGTTATTTATGTGTTGAAAGTTGCATTACCGGTCCAGAGGTCCATAGTGTTGATGGGTTTCCCCCGTAACAGCTATAATGGCCATGACTGACAACGCCAGTACTCATGTGTCTTGGAGTGTTCCGGAGTGTTCCTCTGTCAGCTTCAGTGAATCACTGCCTCGTTTTGGAATGAGGGTCAACAGACCTTCCAGCCAGAGCGGAATGAACTCGGGAATATACAGCCCCACAGACATTTTAAAAGGCGTAGCAATAGAACCCAAATAAAAACAAGGAATAATGGAACCATCTGCACACAGAGCAGGTGTAGCCTTCACATTCCCAGCACGCCGAACAAGCATAAACAAAGAGGCAAACTGTCGGGGGGGGGTGCAATTTTAGCAATTACATTGTGTTTTACACAGGTAATGTGCTCTGTTAACTGAAGTAGGAGTGTGAAACACCTGATATTGTTTACCCTTAAAGTAATCTTGTATTACATTCTGTGGATTCGTGTTTGTTTAGGACGTGGCCCTACTTTAAATAACGGACACTTTTTTTTGTCATGAAGTGTTCATCTTTTTGAAACTAATTCTGCAGGGTGCGGGTTTAATACGAGGATGTAGGTGTATCGTCTTGAGGGGAAGATGTGTTGGACCTTTGTTTTCACTTTCATACGTGACAGGTTACAGCCTCTGGCTTTGGCTGAGTTTTCTGCCGAGCAGAGGCCTTGTTTTTAAATCGATGCAGTTTTGCTTAGAGGAGTTACATGACAAATAACAAAGCTTGATTTAATTCAATAGAGGCATTTTGTGTGGTCTGTTTTTGTAGTGCACCTGCTGGCAGGGAGCAGGCACGTCCCTCCCTCATGAAGTTAATTATTGAGATCTGTCATCAGTCAAGCAGGGCAGTCCACGCAGTAGGCCCCTCACCTCCAGCCCCAGCCCACACCCCCATCCAAGGCCTTGGCCTGCATTTATCTTCATCCACCAGCACACCCACTCCTAAACAAAGGAGTCACCGTCAGACCAGAGAGCTGAGAGTTTCCACGCTGATTTACACTGATGTTACATGACCGTACCATGGCTCGGAGGGTGTTGGCGTCACTCTCTCTCTCACGCACACACACACACACACCTGGAGATGGAATGTTCTTGTTCATGTGGGTTTTTTTTTTTTTTTTTTTTTCAAGCTGCTCTTTGATCAATGCGTCTTTGGGGTTTTGGAGTGCATGGTGAAAGGCAAAGGAATTTGCACAGAGCTTTCGGTAGTAGGGTCAGCCGGTTGTCGCTGGGTGACAATCAACCATGAAAGGAAAGGGAGCTTTGAGTAGCCCAGCAGCACCCCCCCCCCCCCCCCCCCACATCACCACCACCCCGTCTTTTGCTTTCACACCTACCACTGCGGAATAATACACTGGCGTTTTTGTCGCCGCACGGGATGTCAAATCAGACTTCTTCAGGAGAGTGAGCACAACATACACGCAGCTCTCATCCAGCAGCTTTAACAAAGGATATCCAGCTCACAGACAGCATGCCACTGCTTCCCTTTCAATAAACAACAGCACGGAAAAAAGAAAAGAGAGAAAGTAAAGAAAAAAAAAAGAGATGCATAGAAGAGATAAGGGGAAAAAAAAAAAAAGTAATCAAAATCTAGATGAATAGCATGTCCTGATCTCTCTCGCTCTGTTCCCCTCACATCCCTCCACAATATTCCAGACCCTTGCTGTCTCCATGACAGCTAAGCAGTTAAGGGAACACAAAGAAAAGAAGAAGAGTGTGGTGGTTTACTCTCAGGCAGTGTCGCTTGATAAGTGACGTCTGGGAGTCGCTTGAATTCTGATATTTGCTGTTAGTTCAGCAGATGCTCAACATTACACTAAGGTAACCCAAGCTGAAAAGCAAGCAATAAAAAAAAAATTCTTCCATTTAACTATACATTCACCAGAGAGCATGCTGTGAACACACTAGTCCAACTGAAACCTAGTAAACAACATTATGAAGGTCATTTGTATGGTTTTGGATACTGTGGTAGTCAGTGTTGATAGATTTCTAACGTGTTTTGTTGTAAGTGCTGAGTGAATGAGATTCTTCCTCACCATCAGTATTTCTTGGTAATGGGGAATTGCCTATGCCGCAGACTGACATTACAGTAAAGGTGAGTTCACTAAAGGTTAGCTGATTTTGGTGATGTGTATCTGGTCCTACTAAAGAAGTCCTTTGTGTTTGTCTTTTTTTTTCTTTTCTTTTTTGGTTTGCGAGACTCATTGATAAATGTGGCCTAACCAACTCCCAAGATCCTTGGAAATACATGTCTGAAACGCCCTTAGTTTGTTGGAGTCAGAAAAAAAAGAAGGGTGGATGATATCTATCTTTAGCATGTTTATCCCCCATCCTTCTTTACCGTGAGCGACCAGCTCTGTCAGTCAAGCCTTTCATGTGTTGCTCTCTCTCTCTCTCTCTCTCTTTCTCGCATTTCTCGTTTGGAGACGTAGGCTCCCGTCTCAGTGATGGCCTGTGACGGGAGCGTGTGGGCAGACAAAATGCAACCTGCTGTGAAAGGGAAGATCAAGCTGGAGATTTCACGTACGACATATTGAAACACTCCAGCCCGTCGTAGCGACTACGCGTAAAGCAGACGCGTGGCACCGGGGCTACGGACTGCTTCAGACAGCTACGGCTACAGCTAAAGCAACGGCTCCGGCCCATTGTACTGGGGCAGATTAATTTAGCCTTTAAATCTGAGTGGAGAAATGTCAACCCATTATGAGTCACTGACGTTCCTCACTGAAATCTCATCAGTGCAGTTAGTCACCTGTTGAGAACATAATTTAGTCTCCAAAAGAGTGCCTGTCCCGCTCTATGCAGACTGTCAGTGCCGTATTAGGGCCATGGTTTCAGATCTCTCAACGCGTGTTCATATCATTAAGATCCATAACGGAGCTCCTACAGAGCTGACGGTGGTGGCTTTTTGAAAAGCTGCTGTAATTCTTATGCTGATTAGACCTTTTTTTTTCCATGTCATCTCTGCGTGTGGAGTTTGGGACTCATATTTTGAAAATTCTGTACTCTGATCTTCTGAGGTTGGTTGCTCAATTTGTTCCTTGCTCCTAAGAATTAGCAAGTTGAGGACATGACTTGAATACTTTAAACAAAAGTGTGAATCTTAGTTATATTAGAGGGAAAAAATGCCTAACTTTAACAGATTCAGCATTAACTATTAAGAGCAGCAATTAATTCTGAAGTCCATTTGTCATGCAAATAGACCGGTGAATAATGCACATTTTTAAACTCATGAATAAATCATATGTATGCAATTGTAAAACACTTTCCAAAATAAATATAATTAAAGGTCAATAACAGTTAAACAAACACGCTGAACCTTTAACCCATTTTAAGTTAGTGAGCCTACACTGCTTTCCCCCCCAATGTTGAATTAGATAAACAGCTAAGAAACAATTTCATACACACATTTCAAAACAATTCCAACAAGACATTTACAGAAAATAACAAAAAAATAATTAAAATACTTCAGGAGCCATGTTGTTTGGTAGAGTCTAAATATCAACACGCTTACCGATGCATATGTTTTGCTGGAAGCATTCTCACAGGTAGTCGGTTTTATAATTGAATTAGACTTACAGTTACAGAGGGGCTGTGACACTGGCATTGTCACGTCTGTCCATCTGCATTCTGCTTCGGTGCCCGTACAAAGGTAGGTGTAAAATATGAACCTCTTTGTGATTTTTTTTTTTTTTTCCTGTGAGAAATGGCAGCTCTTTGTTTAGAGCATCTGAAGTCAGCAGGATGGCCAGAAGCCAGTGGTGCTGTCATAAGAACTGGGCATGAAACTTTATTTATTTAATTATTTACTTAGCTTTTCCCCTTCAGCCCAGGGCTAGTGAATTGGAGGCTGTTTAGCTGGCATATTGCTCTCATGTCTGCGGGGCTTGATGAATCCGTTTGCCTTTTTTTTTTTTTGGCCTTGATATTCAGAGTTTAATGGACGATGAATGTCAGACAGACCTTAAATTTTCTCTTTCACATATTAATTTGACATGGATTTTTTTTAGAGGGACATCACAGAGAATCGCATAGACTGATCTGTGAGTGATCCGTTCCCATCAGTGTGGTAAATCTACATCAGCATGCACTGACGCACTTTTCAAACTGTTTCACAACTACTGTAACAAGAGTCAGTTATGGTGAGTCAAACAAGGATCAAGCAGAATTAGAACAACACTCCATCCGGTGAAGTTCTGTACTTCCAAACGTTAGCAAATATTTACTGTAATGCATTTTTAGATTTCTTTAGATTCTTTTTTTGCAGTAGGTATTTATATTTACTATAGTTCCTTTAATTTCTAACGGAATAATTATACTTTCATCTTAACCAGTTCTGTTTTTTGAACCCACCATCAGCAGCTCATGAGTGGAGTTAACATCTAACTAGCGCGATTAACGGAAAATAAACATCTCAAGACCTGTCTTTGTTGAGAGCTGTGTTTGGCTCAGCTCCACAGTCTATGAACTGGAGTACATCTGCTTGGATGCACGACGCACCTCTGTCTACAGATGACTTATTGTATCTGATAGCCTTGCATGTCATTAAAACTTTGGCAGCACTCCCTGGTCCTCATGCATTCTCCCCATGCCTTGGATAACTCTGGCTCAAATGTTCCTGCCTTCACTCCTCTTTTAGGAGACTCAAGTTCTAAAGAGTTCTGTCTCAGAGGTTTGTTTCTCTTAAAAGACTTGGTTTGGCAGGGGTTCCAAGTGTGCATTTGCTTTTATAGATTATTCGGATTACGACGGAGAATGGCACAATGGAAACCTTTAATTACATGTTTGGTAAGGATAATGTGCAAGGATTACAATAATTTAGGTAAATGCTGTTTTTCAAAGTGATGCAGAGAAAATTGTTTGTTGGGATGGACTTAATTATATACTTACAGCACCAAAGTCACACAAAGAAGCTCTCATTAAGTGAAATTTTTGGGGATGAATGTTTTTGCCAAACTAACATATTGTTTCAGATTATGGTTTGTTTTCTCCACCATTTAGAGAGTGCGTTTTTTATGTTTAGACTAGAGCAGTCCCACCTGTTTTGAAAGGGGAAATTTGAAGATTTTTAAAGTAGGAACATTTCATGCAACCAGAGGAAAGTTCCTCACTGGTTAGGAAAAAAGTGGCCACAGCAAAAGACTTTCAAGACTCCCAAACTAGGTCATGTTTTCTGTGCGATTGCCTGAATAGGGGATTAAATTAAATTAGGATAAAGAAATATGCAGAGGCATTGCATTTTTTTTTGGTAAGCACTCAAATACAGTACTTCTGGAATATCTGTGCAGAGGTTCAAAATATCCAACTTCCAACTTTGGTAACAAACTCAAACACACAAAGTGAAAAGTATATATTTCAGGTTAAAATTAGACCCCTGAGTTAAGTCTTTGGCATAGTTCAGTCAGCACTTCTGCATGCCTTTATAAGATGTCATGAGAGGTTGTATTGAGGTTGCATCAGAGCAGTATTTCTTAATGTACTAATGGTAGATAGTGTATGAAGCCATTGTCTAAATGACACCCAGCCAAAGTTATCCAACAGCATGTTTCAACATCAAACAGTTTGCTGGCACAAATTCTCCAGGCATGGGCATATATTAGTGGAGTCCCTTTAGGTTAGGTTCGTCTGTATATTCTTCTGATAATTATTGAATTGGCTAAAAGAGTTATGTTAACTGTTAATGTGTTGTAAATTACCAAATCAGTTCACGGTACAAGAGGCAAGTCCGTGCCTTACCAAAGTAACGGTAGGCTCAGGAAAGCATTGGTTTATGGGTAAATTGGTTTTATGGTGGATTTTATGCTATGCTTTCATGAATGCAATTTTTAATAGCCATGTCCAATAAACCATATAAGCCTTAAGAGTTGTTTGTCACAAGACCCATTTTTACAGGCTAATTAGAGACATCAGAGTATTCAGCACGAGCAGGTTCACATGTTATCCTAATGGATATTGCTTGGGGTTAATTTTACCCTCCTGCAATGTTCGGTAGTACAGCTGCAGCGTAGCAGGGTTTTTATTTGTTTTTCAATAGCAACATCACCGCTATTGTTGTCACTGCTACTGTAGGTCATTAGCAAGCTACATTAGGTGCCAGACATAAATCGCAATTTTATGTGTTTTACAGTCTCTTTGCTTAATGAACAGGTAAGTTTTACTTAGCCTTTTTTTTTGTCACTGCTTACATAAAAGAGACTGTAAGGTGACAGTGCACCAGAGAAAACAAAAAGTGACGCATATCTTAGCGACACACACACGCACACACACAGACACACACTTAGAGTCGTGGTGAATGAAAGAGACCAACAGGAACACTAATCATAATGTGACAAGCCTGTTGTAATTCAGTAGAAATGCATTACTACTTAGTGCCTTTCACCTTAAAGTGACATTCTAAACCGCTTTTAATCATGCCTGTGCCTACTGAAAGTGCCCATTCATCTGCATTAAAAAGCAGTGGGGCCAATCCACAACTCTTTTCTCTCGCTTAGAGCAAAAAAAGGTCTTCTTCCACATGGGAGGGGGGTTTGGGGGAGGGTGGGGTGGTGTGTGTTTATCTCGCCCGTTTTCTGCAGTGAAAAATAGAGTTGAGGACGTCTTCTTTCTTTGCTATGGAGCAGCTGAATCTGGTCGATGTAAATCTACTAATGAGACTCCGAGGCTTCCCTCTCCTCCCCAGAGTCAGTGCTCCATCCTGCCCGGTTTAATTGAGAATTAATTACAGATGGAGGTAGAAGCTTCAGGAATCACATTAAAGGGAACCTGTGAGGCACTCTGATCCCATCGCAGACAAGTCCATCTCGGGACAACGCTGAAAGGCGTAATGTGGAACATTCACACCTAGCTGCTGCTGCCCTTCTCCACATAGGAGGAATCATTAAATACCTGGAGCCACAGATCAATAGCGGGTGATGTGCAGCTTGTCTCGTCTGCAAGGATGTTGGGCGCGTGTGCGTGAGCTAGGCCTTACGGCAAGGCAGATAGGTTTTAAGTCATGCTGATTGGTCTCTTTCATGGCATCGTTCACACCGACCCTTGACACTGCTCCTTCTTTACCAGTCAGAAACACTCAAGAAGAATAGCAAGGGTCTCTTCAGTAAATTACACCAATTAAACATCTAGATTTAATTCTATGCTTTACTCCCTTAATTGAAGGTTGCAATAATTACTTATAATTACTGTTCGCCATTCCAAAGACTGATTGTTTGGTATGGAAGTTCTCATGCTTCTTTCTCTGGCATTATGGCGCTATTAAAAACAATATGGATTTATAAATAACTGACAAATACCTCTGAAAGACTGAGCAATTATTTCTTTTCATGATTCGTTTCTATGGCATTAAGCACAACTGAGGAAAAATTGAAATATTTTGTTGTGTGGTTCGATGAAAACCAGACAGTCCAGTTTACGGGCTTAAAGCTGGTAATGATTTGAAGAAATAACTTGTGAAATTTGTATGCTTTGATGTAAATCAGGTTTGGACCATCAACTGTTAGGTTATTAACAATCCTGGAAGCTGCTTGCATGAAAATCCAGTCCAACTTCGGTGCCTGCTTTCTGAAAATGGCCTTCTGTTTAGAGACCACACTACTGCCATCCAGCCCTGGCATCAGCTGTTGGAGCACCAGAAACCTTCCTGCGCATTTTTGGCTTTTAATTGGCCTTGCATCAGGTACTGGAGCATTGCCATGTTGACCAATGCTGATATGGAGCAAAGTGGTCTGGCTTGGCAGGGTGCCACGGAAAGGTCACCATTTCCCTGACGTCAGTCCATTTCCCCAGCCTCACAGCCTGAAATACTGCTGCCATCAGACCTCCGCGTAGAGCTTTTTATCCTGCTTCTATGATCTTTGTAATCCACATTCTTAACCGGTCAATAGAAATCTTGTACACACTGTTTTTTCACCCTGACTGATATTGACAGATGGGTTTAATAACCCCTAAGATCCAGAGGTCAGCCATGTTTTTTTTTTTTTTTTGCCTACAGACTATGCTAGTTTTCTGGGCTTTTAGCCCACTGTAAGGTTGCAAATGAGAACTCTTATCTTCCTCTATATTTTAAAAACATTTGGGCATCTCACTGGTCGTGATCTTATGCTAGGTATGCATGCTCTCATGCAGATTTCAGATGGACTCGGTAAGCATCTCAGTAGCAGTAAACCACACTCTTATTGGCAGCAAACCTGTCGGCTCACAGCTTGACTTGTGGCAGCCCAAGCTCCTTAATGGTGCTCGAAGCAGGGGAAAATAACAGTGTCCCTCCTACAGTCTGTCCAGTCGCCTTGGCGTCCCTCATGACTCGTGACTGGCGGTGGGCATCCTTTCCTCTCTAAGCTGAAACCATACCGCTGTGCCTCTTCATCAGAGTTTAATCATTCACAAAAGTCTTCCTGAATGCTCAGCAACTTTGGTTGTTTAGAGAAGGTGGAAAATAAAATAGTTTTTCCATTGCATTAATTATGAGTTTGACAGATGCTTTATCTTACAACTGCATCTGCATTTCACTTCTTTTTTTTTTAATGTCCTCCTCTCTGATCACAGCTGTCAAAATACGGAAAACTTCAACATTTCACGAAAAGAAAAGAAAAGGAGAAAAAAAATTAGTAAAATAATACAACTCTCATTGAAAATGCTGTCACAGCTATCAGTATTATCTTCCTTGTGCACTTTCAAATTTGTTTAATTCTTACTGAGCTGAAATTTGTCACAGGGGTTGAGGAGAACAAATTTGTGTTATTCTATTTTAATCCTTTTTTTCTAATAAGCAAGCCAAACCTTTGAGATGAATCTTGAATTTTCATTTCAGAATAAACTCATGTAAAATAGATTAATATGTAAATGAACAAGTGCTTTCCTCCAAGGCCCTCTCGCCTCCAAAGACCAATTTATAGTTAATGCACTACATGCGTTTTCCTTGACTCATGCTATTAATCAACAGCCCAAGAACTCTCAGTGGTTATTAGCCAATGCTGATTGGGGTATGTTTCTCGTAATTTTTACATAGACATTCATATGTGTGCTCCCTTATGTTGACCTCTCCTCATGAAATAATAGTAAACTTTTCTTCAGAATTGAGAACACTGCTTATTTTCATGCAACAACATAATCAAAACTCTAGGTTTGGGGTGGAGACTGAACAGACATGTTGCTTTCCTATCTGAAACGGAATGGTCCAGTGACTTTATTGATCCTTGTCATTGGACTAAGAAAAAATGACACGTGTAACTATTGACTCCCATGAATGGTTGCCCAATCTAAGTTTTTGTTCATGTAGTAATCAGGGACCTGCCACACACTGGACTTTTTTTTTTTTTTTTTTTTTTAAGATAAAGCATTGTCTGTTGATTTGGCTCTATGAATGGGAAGATCAGAATGGACATGCTCAGAAAATCTGCTTCCTTAAGAAAGCACATTACTCTGCACAGTGTCAGTAACCTGCAAGGAGACAATTCATCTCATCGGTAATGAGATCTGCTCCTTTTGAAATAATTCTGTATCACATTTTTGACAACCACAAATTGAATTTTCCATGTGTATTTGTAAAAGCCATTCATCAGTGTGATTCTAGCTCTAAACAGAGACATTAAAATAGAATTTCGGATCCCAAAACATTATATACATGTCTTTTGAACTGCACATCCTGTGGTGTTACCTTAGGGTATGTTTTTCTGAAGTCTAGGATTTGCAGTGAATTAATAGGTCTTTTTGCTTTGAAAAGTGTCTTAAATTACCTTCAAACCCCCATCATACTGAGTCACTTTTCTCTGTGGTATTTTTCATGGGTCATAGCCTTTTTTAATGCAAGATGAACAAGGAAATGAAAAACAGAAATTTCTGGAAAGGGGCTATGTTTTCCTTTGAATTCTAGACGAAAAATCTTTTTCTGAAATCTCCTCTCCTCCTTGAGTGTTTGTGGATTTTAACATTTCAAAGAAAATTCTCTTTAAAATGTTCCAGGATAAAAAAAAAAGAGATCTCTGTAGGGACAGGCTAGGGACTAGGAAACAGGAAACAGAAAATGCTTGAAATATCTTTAACATTTTATTCCATTCATTTCTGCTCTTGTCCTGAATCTCATGAGTATTTACCAGTTACAAACACCTGATTGTGAATGTCACTCACACTCTGCCATAATCCGGTGCATTACTGACAGTCCTGTCATGTGGTGTTACTCCTATTGAAATTCACTCTTAATGACACTATTTTCTTGAATATCGGAATAACAAAAGTTGCTCTTTTTCAAAGCTTCCAACCAGAATCGTTACGTCCTAACAGTAATGAGATGCCATAAAATAATTTCACTGAAGGTAGAATTGTCAGAGTAGAATTTTACTGTAGATTCTCCCTCAGAAACGCTCAAATTAACACCATTACCCTGCTGGAGAGGTTCGCAGCAGCAAACTTTTTAGCACAAAGGCACAGTGTTTAGAATGTTTGTTATTTAGGAAGAAATATAGTTTGATGAGTTTGACGCCAAAAGCAGATATGTTCCTGTTCCAGTCTCCTCTTTGGACAGCACACCCACGCTAGTCTGTAAACCTCGCCCAGTGACTGCAAGACTGGTATCTGAGCCTGGCGCGTGAACAAGGCCACCATTTGTGCTCCGCACACAGTCAAGTTCCAGTTAGATTCTCAGCTTTGCAGCTACTCCAGTTTATGACATTAATGAAAAGTAATAGCGTGGTTAAAACGAGGGAGGAAAGGAGGGAGATTGCAAGAGGAGTACCTCTCTACTCCTCTGTAGAGGAGTGCCCTCTTGGCATCGTACACATTAGGAGAAGTCTTTGAGGGGTGGTCCATTTGAGGTGCTGTAATTACTGCCATGGAATAGTAATTACCCAAAGTAAAAGAGAGCATTTATACTGATATACAGCTTGTGAGAGATCTCTTCTTTTTTTTTCTTTTTTTTTTGGAGGCAGGAGGGAGAAGTTCTGCATCTCTCATCTCAAGTGGATTATTCTTCCTCTTTGAGATTGGGGGGGATACATTTGTGGAACAAGGACACTTTTCAAGTGGCTTCAACATGGATTCTGTCAGTAATGAGAGGGCTCTGTGGGGCAACCACATTTGGAGTTGTAAAGAATATGAAGTTCTCTACGGGCATTCTGCACAGCTGTGTTTGTATTGGTTTATATTTAGGTTCAAGCGGTGTACTCTGTCGTAGGTATTTCAAAGCTCTGACTGAGGAAGAATCATGATATAGCCTTGTTAGTTATGTAAAACACACACACACACACACACACACACACACACACAGAGTTGTTCAGGACAGTAGTCTATTTTGAATGTTCTGCTTTGTGTCTGTTAAATTAACGCCCGCTTTCTTCGTTTTCTGAGAATTTTGTTCTTTCTTCTGATTCCTGGTGGCTATGCTTGTGACAAAATCAAATCCAGTTGAACAACAGCGTACAGCAGAAGAGTCAAAGATGCACTTCACAAGTTCATTAACATTCATGAAAATTACATTTCTTGTCTCAGGGAGCATAACATTTACGCTACCAATTACTCACAAAACCCAGTACGTAATTAAATACCATTTTAGTATGCAGCTTCGGTCTTAGTCAGGTCCAGTAAAGAAATTACTTTTTGATTTAATTGAGGAAAAAATGTGTTGCATGCGTCTGTATTGTTCTGAATATATTTTCACTGGCTGTTGATACTCTTGCCTTCTGCATATTTTAGATTAAGACTTTTTTCATTCATTCATTAATTTATTTATTTGGTTTTTTTCCCCCCTCATCCTGGTCTCTCTCTTTCTGCCACTACCCTTGTCAAAGCTCACAGATGGAAAAATCAGAAGGTTAAATTATTATGGAGCAAATCATTTTAATCAGGCCTTGGAAGTGTTCCATAATGAATTGCAGGGAAAGTCTTTGAAATGTCAGATAGCACTTGAAGCCCCCAGAGCAGACGGGAAAGCGCCATCCGGTTTCACTGAGGCTGCTGGGTTACTGGAGGAGTAAAGCCGGGACCTGCCAGCAACCTGGTTGCCTGGCAACCCCATTAATTCCCTCAACAAGAACAATGTGCTGTGGGTGACTCCAGGAAAAAATAAGCTTTAATTTTTATTATGTATTTTTTTTTATATGGAAGAGTACCTGTTTCTTTGTGAATGGGCAGAAAATGAATCAAAATTGCGCGGAAATTGGAAGCATGCCTGTAATCTACGACTAAAAAAAGGAGTCTTTGGTTCATTTTTTGATTCTTTGATTCCTTTGTTACTAGTTTTGATATGCTGCAGGGTTTTTGGATCCTGTGAAAAACATACAGTGTTGGTCGGTCTCTTGTGTTGGGAGTACAGTGACTGTCAGAGGGTACTACAATGACTGTCAGAGGGTACAGTGACTGTCAGAGGGTACAGTGACTACCGTGACTGTCTTGTGTTGGAGGTACAGTGACTGTCAGAACTGACTCTGTATTCCTTGTTCAGGCTAGATACTCATATATCTGTGACATTAACTTTACTGAAAAGCTGAAAAGCATTAAGAGAGGAGCAGTGGTCCAAAACACCTCTCTGAAACTCAGATAGCCGAATCTCTGTGCTCAGTTCCCCTACGTTTTTGGGTGTTTCTTTATCTCTTGTTCTTTTTTCAGTTGCAAAATAGGACCCAGGCAGACTCAGTGAAAGACAGTGGGAGAGCCAAGTAAATGCAGGCAAGAAAAGATGATAGCGGCATCTATAGTCAGCAGGCCATGTACACCTAAACTCCGTTCTTCACACTGACTTGGGTGTTACCACCTTTTGATGTAGCACATCCCAACAACATAGACTTGTTATATCTGATCTGGAATCCGTCTCCTGATATCAGCCTATGCTGTCTGCAAGACTCAGTACAAGCAAGACTTCTGCCTGCACACAACCGAGATTTCTGCCTTTGTCATTACTGTCACCTTTACTGTGACCAAGGCTGAACAGCGCTCTGACAACATCACGTCATGGCTCCCTTAAAGACTCCCGGTCTGTTGTGCTGGAGAAAAAGGAGGACTCACCTTCAACTCAAACACACTCTCAGTGTCTGCAGTGCAGGTGTCAGGGGATCTGTCTCCATCACCCGTATGTTTCATTATTCATTATTTTAGTTTTTATTTATGTCCCTTTTTTTTTTTTTTTTTTTTTTTAGAACATGACTTTTTTATGCCTTTAGTCTGTTAGTTGGTGTATCAGAAAGGAAACTTTTACACACAGTCTTTGCGTGAGCTATATATTTTGCAAAGATTTTTTTTGTTTCTTTCTTTGTTTTCTTTCTGTTGTTTTTGTTGTTTTGTATTGTTTTTTTGTTTTAGCCAGCGATTCTGCTAGCGGTTTTATTTCTGCCGCTCTTAAAGATTGTTTGTTTCAGTAACTGGCGGAGCTCAGACAAGGTCTCATATGAGGACAGCAAATGGTAAATGGTCAGACACAGACAGTACCTCGTCCCTTTAGCTGACACTGTGGAACAATCGCGAGAGTGTCAGACTCATGCCATCCCTCTCATCTCATCCTTAGTCGTCTCTGACATAGCCCTCACCAAATTATTCTCACACTGGTTGTAAGACTTTTTTTTTTTTGAAGGCGGACAGTAGCACACAGAGGTGTACTTGCTCTCCTGTCCTGCAGCTGAACAGTGACTTTAATCTTGCTTTGCTGCTATCATGCTCGGGTTCCAGTCCCAAAATCTCCATTTTTATTCATTTCTGTTTCAACAGTGAGGCATACAAGGGCCTAGCGCTTTCGTTTCTCTCTCCTTGTGTGTAGTGTTTTCTGTCTCTGGATCCTCCTCTGTGGAGTATTGATACTGCTCTTTGCCACTGCCTCAAGATATTCATTGAAAAAGCTATTGAAAAAGGAGTCGTCTAAGTCTGATACAGTTGGTATCAGGATGTTTATTTCACTTTATGGGGGTGGAATAAATGTTTGCACATTAATAGTTATATTTCTGGAGTTCGAACCTGGAGTTGTGGAGTCGTGTGGTCGTGTGTGTGCGTTTGTCACATGGAAAAAGAGAGAGAGAGGCACCAAGGCCATTTGATGTGCCTTGAAAGTTGTGCACGGGTGAAGTACACTCTTTCTGTTTTTCTTTTCTTTCTTTCTTTCTTTCTTTTTTTTGTTTTTTTTTTTTTTTTTTAGTCAAATGATATTTTAAGCGGGCCCTTTAGACCTTGAGGTTAGTAGATGCGGATTGAGTTTGAGTGAGAGCTTTATCCTGTAACGTTTTTGACACCGTGCTCAATATTTAAAGTGAGAAACTGTGTCTAAAAATTCTGTCTACGCTCTCAGTGTTCGCTCTCTACCTCTCTATTTCCCTCCTGACTCTCAGAAATGTGATTGTTTATACTGATGCAGACCTGCATTTTTCCACAAAGTGGATGGGGGGGGATGTTTTTCCCATGTGGGAGTGGTAAGATTGGATCATTTCAGTGGTAATTAAGGTATATAGACAGACTATTAAAATAACCACACCTTCCAATTTCATGTGAACGCATTAATGCATTGTTACAGAGTAACCACAGCACCGTAATTAATGCATTTTATTTCAAGTCGTTAATTTTGCCCTATTCAAGCTAAAACTCGTCCCCGAAATTGAAGGCTAGACAAACAGGAAGAACAACCTAATTTTTTTTTCTTATTTCAAGTCATCTTCAGATACAAACATGTTCACATTACACTGTATTTTGGGTTGTGTGTGTATTTCAGTGTGTTTGCTGACGGATGCATGCTCTGTAACTAACTCAGCGCAGCCAAAATTCCGGAGAATTCTGAGACTAGAGAATTTTTCTTTTATTTATATTCTAACTGTATTGCAGGCAGCTGTTGTGAGCTTTTTATCACGTCTCTGTGATAAAACATCATTCTCACTATCATCAGACTTACGCATCATATATATGCAAAAAAAAAGTTTCCAAATGGAAATACTTCTCAGTTTGATTCCAAAAAAAAACCCCCCAAAACTTTTGTTTTGTCACTTTGGGTTGCGTCAGACTTTTTTATTCTGCGCGTACAAGAGGGTTAAAGCATCCTCTGGCATTTAACGAACCTGAGCGTTCGGTGGACATCCGCACGCATGTAGTGCTGAAGATCCACTTGGATAATTTAGTTTGTTATTCTCAGAAGCAGGCGAGAAGCAGGGTGAGCTATCAGGGTTATCTGTGCTTGCAGATCTCTGCCCGCAGAAACCCAGAGCTCATTCATCATTGAGAGGGTTGCGGAAGACCAACGATTCTAATGGATATTAAGAGAGCTGGGGTGCTAAAAACCTCGCGTCGCCCTGGATGTGGGGCTTGGGACATTTTTCGTTTGTCATTGCATCTGCACGATTGATTGTCTATGCTTTCGCCCTGGCTGCACCCTCGTTTTTTATTTTTTTTTTATTTGTGTGTGTGTGTGTATGTGTGTGTGTGTGTGTGTGTGTGTTGAATAGCATGGTGTGAGTCACATGATAATGCTGGAGAAAGAATGAGCTGGAGCTGAACAGGAGGAGACCAGCGAGCTGCTGTCGTTAGCCAAAACCTTCCGAGTGTGGGCTGCATGTCATTACGCCCCCCCCCCCCCCCCCCCCCCCAAACACCACCACCACCACCTACCCCTGACTCACCCACCTGCTGCCTCACACAAACATACCAGCCACCAGTCTCCCTCGCTGAGCCCAGCCAAGTTATTATCGGCTTTACCAAGCAGACAATCTCAAACAAGTTATCAATGAGAAGACTCCCCCCTGTGTGAGTCTGTATGTGATGTGGGTTACCGCTGCAGGGCATCAAGAGAAGAGATATTGAGTGAAGGAAGGAAGTGAGAAGGCAATGACAGAGAGAGGAGAGGAGGGAGAGAGTGTGTGTGTGTGTGTGTCTTGTCAGTGCAGGTAAAGTGGAGGGGATAGGAGAAGAGAGGCAGTAGTTTTCTTGGTGAGTCTGGGCTGAAGTCCACAGAGAATGTCAAAGCAAATGCTGTGCAGTATAATCAGCCTTCACAGGTTTAGCTTTTCTCTCCTTCTTTTTTTTTGGAATCTTACTGACTTGTGCACCTGTGTGTGTGTGTGTGTGTGTGCGTGTGTGTGTGTGTGTGTGTGTGATGGCTGTCTGACTCAACACTATGCGGGAGCATGTTGAGAAGGGCTGGTGCCAAGCCTGAGGGCGTAGAGGTATCTGAGCCGTGCCCGGGAATCGCCCTGACCCGATTTCATTCACTTTGACCGTTTAATTGTTTGATCCCAGGGCTAAATGGGAAAAGGAGGGACGATGTCATTCCCCATAGACTTCTCTCCCTCAGGAAGCCTTCCTCAGCGCTGCTACCATTTTATCTCCACTTCACACACACACACACACACACACACACACACAGAGACTTACACACTCTCACACTTCAGAGTGGAGATGAATGATGGTTTTGTCCGTCAGTGAGTGTCTATGTCTCTTTGTTTCGTGCAAGAAACAGAGATCTATTGCTCTGACCACTGGTTTGATAAGGAGAAACACAGTCAAGACTGACATCCGTGCATGATTAAAATCGGTTTTGTTGGTGCCGCACTTTGTGCAGCTGGAGCTCCACTCTCTTGTCCCAAAGCGTCAGTGAAGTACTCCCCCCCCCCCCCCCCCCCCCGCCCTCTCTCTCTCTCTCTCTCTCCCCCTCTCTCTTACTTTCTCTCTCTCTCTCTCTCTTATGCTCCCTTTTCAGATTTTGTTGTGAGAGACTTTTCCCAGCTTTTGAGAGGACCATAAATCACAAGGGAACGTCAGAGAGAGATCCACATAGCCGGGGCTCCTCACAAAGCTGTAGCACAATATGAGTTGCTGACATTTTAATTGCTTTGTCATACATCTCAGGCCCTGTAAGCTTGTTTTGAGAGCGCAATTTATGGCGGTAAATGAAAACAAATACTCTCTTTGCCCACGTTCTCCAAAGCAGGTGTTCGCCTCGCTGATTAATGTAACGTCTCTGGACGGATTGTCCAAATGTTCAGGAGAATTACGTCATGAACCTCACAGCACTGTCCACATTTTAGAACATTACAGAAGTCGCTATGGTGATAATATCTGCGAATGGCCGTCCTTCATTCATAATGAACTGATTACACACACAAACTCCTGACAGGCACCCGGTAAACAGTGTGAATAAATCTTTTAAAATCAGATGGTTGTTTGTCTCAAAAAAAACTGCACAATGTCTTCTAAAAAAAGTTACTTTGTGTAACGACTAGTGGAATCATAATAGCATATTCTTTGGCAGTTTAGGTAAAACCTTGTTTTACCTGTCGTTCGCCTCCAGAGTTCTTACTGTTGAGTTTCACCTCAGGTGGCTTTAAGCAGAGGCAGTTTTTGCGACTGTTGGTGACGGTGACTTTAGCATGGACTGGTCTTTCGCTTATCGCAATGGGTCGTCCTTCTTTGAACATTCTGCTGTTTGAGTATTTAGATAATCTGGGTTTTTCCAGTGTCTCTTCTAAGTAGATTAACATTTTGCGTGGCTCCAAAGCTGTCCAGTCCTCAGGGATTGGAAACAAGGCTAGCCATTATCTTTCCCCCACTGGGCTTTGTTTACTGAGCCGCTGGCAGGGGACCATTCATCTGAAGAATTGTAATGGAATCCAAACTAGCTAGACTAATCATAAAATCACTTTATACACCGGTCGTATCGATTCTCTCTCCCTCTCTCTCTCTCTCTCCCTCTCTCTCTCTATCTCTCTCTCCCTCGCTTGCATACCAGGTGAACGCTAGCCTCCACCATGTTTTTACAAACGTAGCTTGACAGCATAACAAACTGTAGACGGAACAAACTCGGCCATTAGGGTTTTAAATCATCGCAAAGGTGAGCTGTTTATATACACATCAATTCTGAGGCCGCGAAGCTTGCCAAGCCATTTTTGCCTGTGCATATTTATTAATTAAAAGCCCATCAAGGCAGGTGGCTCTGACCTTTCGAAGCTGCTGCTGACATCTGTGAAAGGTGTCTTTATTTCCCAGAGTCAAAGCCCCCCAAGTGCTGCCAGTCTGGTTCTTCCAGCGAGGTGTCAGGGTGCTGAACACAGAGCAATGCATCCTCATCAGAAGCCGTCATTCTCCATCATTCACTGCCACGCTCTCATTCCCACCCTGGGCTATTGATGGATCTCTTTATGTTAATCTTCACTTAATCATCAAACACAACAGAAAAAATGAGTGGTAAACACACCTGAAATGCACAGTAAAACTTCTTAGAACAACACCGTCTGCTTCAAAAGTTCTGGCAGCGTGTCCATTTAAAAATAAATAAGTAAATACACAAAATAATAAATATAAAAACCGCTGCGGCAGCTGGAGTACTTTTTCCCAGAAAATCCATCTCTGAAACGGATAATGACCGCAGAACTTCTTGCTCTGGTGTAGACAAAACTAGCTACAGGTCCCTCACAACAGCACAGGAAAACTAATCACCAAGTTTCAAAGCAGCGCTCACTTAGAGTCGTGCACTGCTTCTCAAGTATTTCCTCCACGGTGCTCCCTCACGCCTCAGCAGAAAAAAACTCAGATGCTACACCAATGTGTAATTGAGGATGTCATCAATTAATTAAAAAAAAAAAAAAAAAAAGAAAAAAAATTTTAAAAATGAGGAGGCAGAAAAAGGAGCATGCATGAAGGGTAGGAGTAATGCGTGCCTCACTTTTCTTTCATCTGAGAAAGAAAAGCAGAGAACAATCCCATTCAAATGACATGAAATTCTGAAGTATCAAAGCTGTCTGTGTGTGTGCTATAACACACACACACACACACACACACTAGGTTTTGAGATGGTAATTTCCCCTTCAAAAAAAAAAAAAAAATCTACAATCTGAGCACACTGATATGAGGCTGCCAATAAAGTCTCTTTTTTTTTTCCTGTTTCGAGCTTGGCAAGCAAAATTGGCAGGAAATCGTTATTTCACTTGCTTGTTGCCTTTTTGAGGAGTTAAAACTAAACTAAAACCTGGCAGAATATCTGGAAAAAACTTGTGAAAACTGATTGATGGATAAAACACGGCCTAAACGCAGCTGCTTTCCCGTTAGCATGGACCGATATAAATGCTTTTCCTCACGTTTACCCATGTCAGGTTTTCTCCCTCGAGTCGCGGGGCTAGCCCCTGGGCTTGATTTTGAAAAAGCTACAGTAATGACCCTTTTAGTTCATTGATTCTTACCTAATGTCAGAATGAGGGATTGGGTGCACGGAGAGTGTGCAGGACCCCGTAAAATTAGGATGTGTTAGATGCCTCACCCACGGACCTAAGGTCAGTAGTCACTGAGTGAGGGCGTGGCACCAGAATCCAATGCACGTCAGAGATTCTCTAATTAAAACGCTCTCCAGCGCCCGAGATGCTCGTCAAAGGGCCTCGCCACTCCATCGCTAAATGTTCAGACAGACTCTTATATATCACTTTTCTTTTTTTTCTCTTTCTTTTTTCTTTTGCCTTCCGCAGAGCCATTACTTTGGAGAACCAGCTCGTGGTTCTGTCCACGGCGGCGGCAGACACCGGGAGATACTACGTCCGGGCCGTAAACGAGAGGAACGGGGAGAACAAGACGAGCCCATCCATTTACCTGAATGTGGCAGGTAAGCAAAAGACACGATGAGTTTCCCTATATCACAGCTCCTGTTAGTCCTGCCATTCTCACTGCATGACCAGGTTCAGACACACACCAGACTCCCCTATTGACCAAAGGAAGGAATTATGGCCTGTTTGACCATTTCTCTCTCTCTATATACCTCCCCACGGTATAGCTGCACTTTTTGTTACCTCTCCAGGAGCTCAGTAGTTGGATGAGCGGTAAAGGTAAAGGAAGTAGTTTGCTTTTGGATGTAAAAATGACTGCTGTGCTCCCAGCAGTCTCGTGGCTCCATGTTCATCAGCCTGGGAGCACACCCAGAGAATGACACCGTGTGGAACAACTGTTTGTTCCAATGACACTCTCGGATCTGCACATTGGCTCTGTTTTTTTTTTTTTTTTTTGGCAGGCACTTGAGAGTGTCTAGGTTTTTTTGGACGACAGTAGTGCCTTAGTTCGACATGCACAACTTCTCTTTCTCTCTCTCTCTCTCTTTCTCTCTCTCTCTCTCTGTCACGCATGCAGCTATAGCAGATAGGCATGCTTAGGGCAAAAAGACGTTCCCAATGGAGAGACCCCTGCTGCCTCTCATAGAGTCAAGCGTGAGGTGTCAATGAATCAAAATCAGTCATATAATATTAACACTATTTTTGCAATTAAGATTAATAGAATACACTGACTCTAGTCTTGCGTTTTAATGAGTCCAACGCGGGAGATTTGTGGAGAGGAGTTGATGGAGGTGGAAACGCTCTCGTAGTTTCACTCGACGCTTTGTTAAAATTAAATTACGTGTTTAATATCCAAATAAATGAGTCGTATTTAGTGCTTCCTAAGTAAGAGCCTTTTTAAACAAGCCGGGCTTTTCATTTCCTCTCCCTTCATTCCACCACACGATTTCACACCATCACATCAAACAATGAATATTGAAATGTTCAGAATACAGGTGCAGTGCAATCACGTACATCTTAATGAGTTTGTGTCCGTGTATAGGGTTCGCCGCCCGCCTTAGCTCTCGTTTACAGTACTTTCTGTACGACTGAAATTAACCGTAGTTAATTAATTTCCTTCGGTGTAGGGAAAATTGTCTGAGGAGTAGCAGCACTGTGCATTGATCAAAGGCAGGCCCAGGACGTGATTACGGTGTGGCATCACCCCAAAACATCTCACTCCGCACCAGCACTTTTCTCACAGTCAACCCAAACTGGAACCACTCTGGAGAAATATGTCCATTTTCATCTGATAGAACACACAGCCCCAGTGGAATCCCAATTACTCATTATGTAGCAAATCAGAAGGTAAAAGCCTCTGAAGCCATCCATGTGCAAAAATTCCCAATTTACCTTCAAAAATGCATCCAACATGCATCTTGAAGCATTAAATGCCTTTTGAGGGGTTTTTTTGTTGTTGTTTTTTTTTACTTTTGTCTAAATTGTGACCTTGATTTCACAATTATTTATTGGTGGGTATGACTTTTTTTTATTCCCCAGTCTATAAACTTAGAACACCTCCCTGGACAAAGATTCTGTCATTTTGACCTACTTATAAGTAAAGCAATCAGTTAAAAGCTCGCATGTCTCCATTTATTGATTCCTGTCGTCCAACCTCATAGGTTGTCAGCTTTTTTTTTTTTCTTTTTTTTTTTGTATTTTTTTCTAAAGGGATCATGAGATTTAATCATCAGAAATTTCTTTTGTCTCTTTTCTCACAACTTCTTGAAGGTGATGGACCATCCAATCACGAGTGAGTTATTGTTAGCCGGCAGAAAACCCTTTTTGTCCGCTCTGACACAGATCCCATTTGGAGCATCTCCCTTGGGCACAGAGCAGTTCCCCTTCCATTATCACTCACACCTTGCTTTAGAAAGGTCATCCCAGTTATAAAAAGGTTGCTTTGAAGCTTTTGATTAGGCCTGATAAATTGATGGCGCACGAGAAGAAATATTGTCGGACTGAATACACAGGATTACCTTTTTGAGAAGTTTTTTTTTTCTTTCCCTCTTGACTGTATTGTGAAACCACATCGTGGCTGTCAATGAGACAAACCTTAAATAATATTCTTTTTTGTTGTTCATAAAACGTATTGAACCTTATATAGTGTCCTAAACAGCTGGACGTGATGCTCCTGATTGGAGCCATTTGTCTAAATGCAGGTAGTGAGTGGTATTGTCTGGCATTACGGTGTATTTTTACGTTCGCTTGGCCTTGATTTATTTGAAGGGAAATAGACTTCGACTAACCAGCTCAGTCATTATTTGCCGTTACTAATGGTCTCATTTGGAGCCAACCGTGTGCTTGGTTCTATTTCATTTCTCTCAGCTGAAATAATCATCTACCATTTTAAAATGGTGCTCCTACTTCTGCTGAGACGTGTCCATTGTCTTCTCCCCTCACTGGGGTTGACAGACGTTGAGCTTCAGTCAAACCGTCTTTTTCAGCTGTAGCTTTTCTATGTCAGTGAATGTTAACTATGGGAGTGTTTGGAAGTATTCCAAAGGGCTCCAAGGTAGAGTGTACATATCTGACCTACCAGTCAGATAAGGTATAATTAAGTATAATTTAATGAGGTATAAACATGTGTACCATGATAATTTGAAATGCAGAACTAGCATCTGCAGTTAATGAATTTTCAGTCCCCAACAAAAGAGAGACATGAATTAAAAATAGTTGTACTGCTTGTAAATGTAATCTTAATTCTTAATATAGTTATGGCAGGAATGTCATTACAGATCATTAGAGTTTCATACCTGTCACGCTGCAGAGAATCACGTGTTTATGCGATTTCCAATTTTATCTACGACTTGTTTATTTTTGTAAACAAACAAATTGGGGAAGGAGATAAAATCGCTGTTACCTGAGTGTTTCTTCTTGCTGATTACATCAAGCTCTTTCAGGAAAAATGATAAACACACAATGATTTTTGTGCTTTTTTTGTGTTTGTTTTGAATCAACAGTTTAGACCTTATCAAAATGGGTCAGTTTAGTTTTCTTTGTCTTACGATTAAAATTTATGCGTACGAAATAGAAATCAGAACTCATAAACACATTTCTGGATATTGTGCACATGAAAGATTCATAGGACTCTCAGCCAGATGTTGTGCCAAGTCATTCTGCCTTAATTCTTATAACATTTTAATGTGGGTCTCTTTGCTATTGAAATGAAGCATCTAGACTTAAGACAACTGAAAGCATTAAAACACAAAGCAGGACCGGGGCTGCGAGTGCTGGCGTTGATTTAGAAGTAGCCTAATAGATCACCTATCAGCTGTAAGAAATATGTGCATTCCCTCACGGCCGGCGCGGCTTATTATTCCATTGGTTTGTTTTTATGAAAGCAGGCAATTGCCTTTGGAACATTTTTGTCAAACTCGCCCAGTGATGTATGGTAAACAATTACACCTGCAGCTATCATTTGCAAGTCAAGTTCCTATGCAGCACTCATACACTCAGTAGGCCTACACAGAAGTTAGCGTTTGATAACACCACTGACTTAGATTGTTTTTTTGTTTTGTTTTTTTTCCTTTTTTTGAGTAGGCAGATCCACAGAGTCTGACTCCACTTTTGAGTGACACGCATAGGGCAGAGAAGTGCTTTGAAGGACTTTTTTTTTTTTGCGTATTGACATGACTGGAAGCCCACGTGCGCAACATCTGCAGGGATCAGGGAGGGTGTGGGAAGTACAAGAGCAGCATGTGGAATATTCTGAGAGTTGCGTCGTTAAGATTTAATGAACGTCTCCATAAATTTTTATTGCGTTCATCCTGTTGGCAGATTACGTTTAGACAAAAGCTGGTTTCCTGCGCCGTAAGCGGACCCAAGGGACTAGAGATGATTAAAGTATGGACCCTTCTAGAGCCTGAAACCCCCCCCCGCCCCCCTACACCACTGACTTTTATTTTTTGTTGTTATTGTTATCATCGCTAGCATCCCGCTTGAGTTTCTCCTTGCCCCCTCGTTCCCCATTCGATGTCCATTAAACGCATGAAATTAGCTTTGGCTCGACACCCAGGGTTTCATCTCGGGCACACATCGCGATGTTTAATTGACTATATCTTAAACAAATAGGTCCCCCAAGAGATTGTGTTTAGTTTGTAATATCTTAGATTTGATAACTTGTCACGTGTAATTTGAACAGAGATTGATAAGACGTGACAGAGGGCCATTTGCGAGGCTCTGATTCTTGCGGCGCTGGAGGTATGCTGTTTGCTTTCTCATTAACGTCTCTAAGGCCGCGGTGGAACTGAGCCTTCGGAGAATTCCTGACAGATAAATAATAACCTGTCTGTCAGCTCTCCAGATAGTAGATGTTTATAGGTCTAACAACACTCTGAACCTTTTAAGATGATAACACACTCAATTACGGCAGGCCAAATCACAGCTGCCTTATCTCACAGGCGTTAGGCTCCTCTTCCTCGACGTTATCAAGATTAACCCAATGTCACTGTTATTTCAATACTTTGTATGAAGTAACAAAGGACATGGTTTAAAGACCGATTGCATCAGGGAAACAAAAGAGCGTGTTTTGCTGGAAAGCGGTTATTCAAAACACATTAATGTTAAGTCAGCATTGCTATTAATACCCTAAGCAGAACTACTGACATACAGAAAGATTTCCACAAAACCATTCACATGTTTAACATGGATGGGCAACTTAGTAATATGATACAAGATGAAATTTCAGTTGGTTCTTTACTGGTATATCTCAGTCAAAATCTTAGCCCAGTAATATATCTTCTTACATTTTTGCGTTTGCCATTTAGTGACGTGAAATCCTTCAAAGCAATAAAGTAATCCGATTAAAGTATGGTAAGGCAATCAGCATCAGAATCACTTTATTCACCTGAATGTACAGGGTAGACAGGAATTTGGCATGGCAGTCAACATAAGCACATACAGCATGTATGCACCACCATACAACACAGACCACAAATTCACAGCATATGACAGAACAGAAGAACATTTTTATTCTTTCCTGTTTCTTGTTGTGGTGTCAGTCATGGGAGATTAAGTCTTGACGGAAGAGAGAAATACAAATCGTTGTCTTGAGAAAACGATAAGCGTATACACCCCCAGCCACTGCTGGCCAGATGTTCTTTGGTGCGCTTGACCCTGAGAGTACGTGGCCTGGATTTCCATATGATTAGAAACCCCCTCTAGCCACAGCTCTGGTAAACAGAATAAATTATGTGCAATCATTTACTGAGATGACAGTGTGTCATTTTACGAGACAGAGAGGAACAAGAGTAAACATGATTAAATATCCAGTACTACAACCTCTGCAGTGCCAAGAATCAACTGCGTTATTTACATACAAAGCTTGCGATTATATGCCATTAAAAAACGGGCCAGCGGTGAAGATGTGCTCAGAATTTGCAGAATGATGATCAAACAAGCGAGTTTCAGAACAAAGGCTACACATCTTACAGGCCTCATGTCCGGAGCGGATGTTTACACCCCCGTTTTCCCAGAACTTTTTAAAAACATCTCCAGCAGAATGGTCAAGGAAAAACGAGGCAGAGCGGGCGAGTTGAAAACTTCTTACGCTCGCTCGTCGAGTGCGTCAGTCAAAATCTGCATGAGCGTTCTCGCCGGCGGAACTAGGTCAGTGCAACACCGTGCCTTCCTCTCTTTACCACGGCTTTGTCTGTTATTCTGAATAGTACTGTGTTTTTTCATGTCACTACTACAAAGGTTACATGTGAAACCCAGTGCATGCGTGGTGAGATGGTTCACCTAAAGGAAAAGAGGGGAGGAAAAAAAAAATCAAAGGTTTGTTGATTGTGATGTAAAAATAAACAGCCATCTTTTTTGTATGAATCACGCTGAGAGATGGGATCTCTCTCAGCTTTCATTTTTTTTTGCGTTACGCTACCTCAAAGTGTCGGCTCAGGCATTGTGTACGTCCACAATAGAATGTGTCATGTGTTACGGCTAGCAGACAGATGGCGGGTACACTGATGTTAAGTGTTTGCATATGCAGAGAGCATCATTCAATGCAAAAAAACAAATAAACAAACAAACCAAAAAAATACGGTTGTGCGTGTTTGGGGAGGACATCAGTGGATGCAGCTCTTCCCTGTGTGTGAAAGGCGAGAGTGCTGCAGATGGGTTGTTTTGCAGTGAAGGTCAGCAACAGTGCCTGGAAGCAATAATAAAATTTTCATTTTTAAAAAAAAAAACAGCACAATTACACATTATATTTTATAATGATTTTTTTTTTCTTTTTCTTTCTTTTTTCTTTCTTTATTTTTAGAACTCGTTAAATTTTTCATCGGCAAATGTTCATTAGGTGGATTGTAATCTTGGTCTGACTGTGATTTTATGAGGCTTTTTATTTGTCCAAAAATGTTTTTATATTTCTCAGTGGCACGATGGTACAAAGGTCCTTCACATCAAACCAATAGATAGCAAGTGTGACAGCTAGGATCCTGGAATGTCATCTCCAATGGCAGGTTTCCTAAGGTATACGGAGAGAAGCCTATAGTGGAAACACCAAGGAGGCATTGGCTGGCTGCTCGCTGATGAGCGGTACCTGTAGCTCATAGAAACCCTTGAGCTGCAGGATAACAGCGAGAGTCTGGAGAAGGAGAGTGCGCTGAGACAGTGCTGGGTAAACATTTCTGCCCAGTTCCCCACGCTCTGCTGAGGCGCTCAGACGACCGCCGGCAGCCGCGCGGCCCAGAAGAGGGAAAGAGCGCGGAGATTAGCCTCGAGTACGGGTCTCCTCTCAGTTCCTCAGCTTGTTGTCGAAGTCGTAGGTGGAAGCGCCCGTCGCCAGCTGAGACCGTCTCTGAGCCACCGCAGGACGCAGCAGCCGCCAAACTCGGCTGAGCCGCTGCCGGAAGCGATCGGGCCTGCAGGGGGCGCCAACCACGCCTGCACTGTCTTGCACTGGTCCCGTTGCCCCCGGCACCATGGCAAACGTGTGCGGCTCACTTAAATGGTGTTACTAAATGAAACAAGCCTTCCAGGGCTGACACGGTTACCTGCCTCACTTCTCCTTCCCACCCTGTGACACAAGACATCTTGTGGGAACGCAGAAGGCAGCTTCCATTTAAACCTGTCGTGGACAGCTTTTTTGAACTACCCATCAGAGACACTGGTCTTTCGTATTGCGTCAGCATGTGCGGTGGTAATTAGGGTCAAATCGCCAGCTTCATCAATCAAACAGATCTGTCACCTGTGAACTTTTCAGCTTCTCTTTTGTTTTTACTCCAGTATAACTGTAGCAAAAAGTTTTTCCTAAGAGGAAAAAAATGTGTGATTACGCTGTGGTTTTTGCTATAAGTTATTACATTTCTCCATGATTTTTGAGCTGAATGTCTGAACAAAACTAAAGTCATGTCGGGTGCTAATTATGTAGACCTTTTATTTTGCCTCACTTCGTAATATTTTTGATGGTAACGAAAGATCCTGAGGCCGACTGTCTGATTTGAGCTTCTTTTTTGTCAAGTAAATACACACACAGCCCCCCCCCGTGCACAAACTCTTGAGTTAACTAGAGGTTTCGGAGTGAGTGAGCGACCGGGGAAATGTCTGCCTTCTTTAATGCTTTCACTTTGCATGCTGAAGATGACACCTGCACTCCCTCACGGTATCTGTCTGTCTGAATTACCTCAGATGCAAATTGCCCAAAGCCATTTTATAATGCTGTCTGAACAATGGATGTTAATGCAATGACTGTAAAGAGGCACTTAATCTAATATTATTAGACTTTCTGATTTCAATTCTGTGCTAATGCTGCTATGACAATAATATATACTAAAAAAGAACTAGCGCAGGCGTGGATTTTTCCTGATGTCTTTGAAAATGGGTAGGCTGGCATTTCATGACAACTCAAATAAGGTAATGGAAAATGGTGGGGGCACATTTTCCTTATGTTTGTCAGCGCAGCAGAGCAGCAGGGCTGGGAATAATATTAGTGCAGCGCATAGCAATACAGCCTCAGCACTCGCAGTGGAAAAAGATTGAGCTTTTGAGACTCTGCTTATAAATCGTCAGTTTGGAATGAGATAGCTCTCTCAACCCTTTTTAAAGAGGTTTTTTTTGTGCAGATGAGGACTGCCGTGTTGTGATTCTTAGGTAGAAGTGATTTGTGTCTGATCTAGAGAATAAGAGATTTTCTAAAAAAACACCGGGAGTCCACCAGGAGGAAATGTAATGAAGGATGAGTCCTGAAGTCATTGAGAAGATCTTCAGTATCGATAGTTTAGATTTCCCCAGTCTCTGTGTGAGATGGTGCATGGTCTGTTTGTATGCTGTAAATAGCAAAGAGAGAGAGAGAGTGTGTGTGTGTGTGTTTGTGTGTGTGTGTGTGTGTGTGTGTGTGTGTGTGTGTGTACATTCTTGACAAACAGCAGGACTCTTTTTTAATTTACCTGATGGGACCTGGGAGCTCTTTGAAGAGAAGTCTGACTAATTTTCTCTGACTCTAATTTTCCTGTGAGGTACTGAAAAAAAAAAGAGTAGGAAGGCGAAACTGAGCAGACGCCAGTGTGTGTTTTACCTCCGGGTGTTCTCCACTGGGGGAAAGGGGCATGTGTATAGTCAGCAGAGAGGCAGGAAGCCCAGCATGGTCTGTGTGTGTTTATTTGTGTGTGTCTTTATTTGTGTGTGTGTATGTGTGAGCGTGTGTGTGTGTCTGTGTGTGTGTGTGTGTGTGTGTGTATATATATATATATACAGAGCTCCAGAATGTGACTATTTAGTCACATTTTACGACCGTTTTTGGACTAAGCGCGACTAAATTTCGTAACTAGACACACCAGTGCAAATATGCCCCCCATTTGTTATTTTATTTTTACAGTCATCATCGTATATCACGTGAAACACCAGGAGGGAGCGAGAATGTGTGTGTGTGTGTGTGTGTGTGTGTGTGTGTGTGTGTGCAAGCCTGAGCGAGATAGAGGGTGATTAGAGTGGAGAGCTAACGAGAGGCTATCGTCATCATAACAACGCGATTCGGGGACGATTCGGGCGCGGGATGTCGTCTACCCGTGTCCGCTCCATAACTGCTCTCGCTCTCGCTCTCGCTTCGGCCTTTGGTGCCGATGAAACGAACTGTCGATTCGTTTTTCCAAAAAAAAAAGATCATTCAGACCCTCCTGTTCCTCTACAGTCCCAAATGTCTGATGAGGTTCAATCAGGGGAGGAGTCAGCAGCTGAGCAGGTGTTTAAAGAGGCAAACTCCTGGTCTTTCCCAGGGGAATGACTCACACAGTTTACCTGGCTGAGATATTGCAAAGAAAGGATCGCCATGTATTGTACGGCCCAACATTTTTGCGGGGAAAACTGAGTTTGCTGACTCAACTGCAAACTTTGAACGTGATACACATGTAAAACACAACAGCAGCATGAAGCATAAACTACCCTTATGTTTACATTTGTCAATTTATTATTTGGTGTTTAAATTTTAAAAAACAGCATTTAATTTTTTGATTTTTTTCTCTTAAAGCACCGCTTCACTTTGTGACCTTTTCCTTTAAAATTAAACAGCACATTGTTATTTCTGTAAATTGTCTATTTATTACCAAAGCATACATATGTATACATATGTATACATACATGCATACTTATCATATATATATGTATATGTATGTGTACACACATATATATACACACACACACACACACACATACATATATATATATATATATATATATATATATATGTGTGTGTGTGTGTGTGTGTGTGTGTGTGTGTGTGTGTATATATGTGTGTATATATATATACACACACACACACACACACACACACACATACATATATATATATGATAAGTATGCATGTATGTATACATATGTATGTATATATATGTATGTCTGTATGTGTGTGTTGCCCTTCTATACTGTGACTCTGACTGCTCTTGCCATATATGAGTGAACAGTTAACTGTTAACCTCCTACGGGGACAACCGTGGGCTCATATCCGCCCCTGCGATGAGCCGTCAGGACTGAGAGAGAGCGGGAGTTGACTGTAAATGTGAGTGTGTGCAGCGGGAACCTCGTCTAAACAGATTTAGTCACTACTCAGCCTTTGGCAGATGTGTGTCTCGCCGCATGTTTAAGACATTTCCAAAGCCTTGATAGAGACAGCACTGCACTTGTGAGGATTGCTTTAAGTGATTGCTGCCGTTGCCAGGTTTTAGAACGAGGTATGACATTTTCCACTAGTGCTGTAATTATTAAAGTTTTTTAGGGAGTGATTGCTAGTTGCAGCGACATGATAATTGAATTGAGGAAGTACAACAATCAGTGGCATTTAACAAGGGTTTAATCTAGTTAAGAGAGAGGGGGAGAGAGAGAGAGAGAGAGAGAGAAGAAAAGAATGCTTCAAAAAGGGGGGATTAGGGGTGTGAAGTTTGTTTGCTGTCATGACGATGAAGACTCACTGTATTTCTACGGTACCAAAAAATGACAGTGGTCGCTATGAGCTGTTGGGCTGGGCTTTAACCGTGTCGACAGGAAAAAAGAAGTGTACGCCATTTCACTTGACAGGCCTAAGAAATTCCTCAGGTGAAAAGCTAGGTGACTGGAGCCAGGAGGGATCCATACTATATTAATCCTCCTGTATCTGAGCGATTTAATTTCCACCCAGTCCATTGCAGTAGGGGAGTTGTAATTTTGAGAAGAGATGGGACTCTGTAATGATCTCTCCAGCGAGGTGAGTGGAGGAGAAACCTCTGACACTGGAGATTGGTGTAGAAGGAGTGTAACATTTAAGCCAGTGAGATTGCCTACAGCGCTGAGATCAGTGAAAAGGTTGGTTGGGAGGGGGGAGGACGAGGAGGCGGAGGAGGAGGAGGAAAGGAAGGGAGGGGAGGGGTTGTTGGATTGGGGGTTTGAGTCTTGTGGAGATCCAACCCTGCTCTTCCTCGAACGACGTCTTCACAGGACGGACCAGAGGATTGCGCACCGCGGGGCCTGAGCGCTTTCAGCTCTAATGCTGCGCGTGAATAAGAGGTTTATCGCCATTTCAGAGGGATTGTAGTTATTTATTTATTTAAAGTGCAAAGGTGACCTTATCAGCGAGGCCACAGTTGTTATTGGTGAGCTGGAATATACTTGAAGTGAGAATCTTGAGATCGCTGAACATGCCATTAATGAAGCATGCTTTGAGTGCCCTCTTATACAACCTCTTAAACAGAACAATAAACAATAACTAATTGCTGTATTACACAGATTACATTTAAAAGTACTTTATTTATAGAGAGAGAGATGTATAGATGTACATATTGATAGACATACAGGTAAATATAGATGATAAATATAGATGTAGATAATGTGCACGGATATATAAATGCATGACAACTGAATCGTGTCTGTATGTATTCTGTCTCATTCTTGCGCTTGGAATAGTGCCATTTGATTTGGCTGCTGTTGACGAGTTTGGGGTCTGAAAAGGGAATGAGTTGTACGTGGATGCTGATGGGATGGCACGAAATCAAAGTTTGAAAAAAAAAAAAAGTTATCAAAGAATGAGGGGCTTCAGAAGCTGCTCAGTTTGTCTGATGGAAAAAGGGCTTTTCTGTCATCTCTCTCAGGCCCCGCCTCTGTCTTCTGTTTGAAATGTTTCCGACCATTAAGCCACTTGTGACTCCTTGGTTCACTCACTCAGAAAGCAGCACGGTTTTGGATTGTGGGTGGGGGGTGGGGGGGGCACGTTAATTAACGTGTAGAAAAAGCAGTCGGTGTCTTCATTATTTTACGCACACATTGTTGTCGTAATTTGGATTACATCTCCCCTTTTCTATATAGATGGGCTAACACATTTTAATTTGACAGGGCCAGGTGCCAATTGAAAACGGTTAAAAGCCTAAAAGAAGAGCACTTTCGCTTTAATTATCCTTTGATCAAAGCTGAGTAACGGCTCTTCATCTTTCCGGCAAGGCTCTGGAGCATTAGACTGGCACCGCTGACCCCCAAGCATGGAGAACCCTGGTGTATGCTGGTTTTTGTCACGCATCAGCATAATTAAATCAGTAATTAGAGAAAGAGTCTCTTCACCTGCCTTCCCTTTTTCTTTTTTTTATTTTTTAGGTGTACCGTACTGGTGAATTATTTTACCATCCAATTAGACACTTGCATACACCTGGCGAGTGGGTTCTCTGTCCGCCCGGGCGCTTTAATTAGCTGAATTAGAGGCGAGGCACACGAGCAAGCCGTTGTCTGCTCTTGTCTGACACGTGTGTCTCCCTGTTCTGAAAGCAGATACAAAAATGAGACAGCGTTTCTCCCACACAGGGTCCAGCGGGTGAAATGCCAAAGTGCTTTAAAGTTCAGGGGCAGGGCCTTGGACTGTCTGTCCAAGTGATTGACTCCTCACGCTGAAAAGGTCGTCGAATGTCAGTGTCGAAGGTGACTGTCCATTGTCCCTTAACCCCCCCCGTTCTTTCCATTCTTTCAGTATGAAGGAGGAAAATAAGCTTCAGTGTTGATGAACTGCAGTTGTGCCTGTGCATGAGGGAGATCAATACTGGTGACTGGAGATGTTCAGGGCTGAGAGAAAAGGAGTGAAGTGGCGGGCCAGTGAAACACCACTGATTGTGTGTATCATCGCATTGAACGCGTCGTCCACCGCATAACAAAAGAATGCAGGTGTCAATCGATGCGACGGGTTCCACAGGAAGAGAATGCCAAACAGTCACAGTGCTATCAGAGTGGGAGGAGAGAAGGAACAAAAAAAAAAAAAAGAGAAAAGAAAGAAAGAATGTACAGGGCAAGTCGCGAGTTTAAAAAAAAAAAAAAAAGGTCTTTTTTTTTCAGCGTCTCTATTTTTAATAAGTCGCTCCATGCATCGTTGATTAGTCTCCCGTGCCCAGCTAACAGTGTTTTTTGTGGCCTGGGCAGACTTGGCAAATAACCGTACAATATTTCAGTGCTTTTTTCACCTAGCCCGACACTAGAATTACAAATAACTATAGCACATGCTTTCTGAAGAGAGAATGGAAGAAAGTGAGACATTGAATGCTGTATTCAATTCAATATTGATTGTGAATATTACATACAGTTCCTGGGAAGCAATGCAAAGCACACATTTGCATCTCTGCAATATTTATATTATGTGCCCAGGAGAAGCCAGTTAGCCTTAAAAGTTTTTGGTTTTTTTTCTTAATAGTTTCAAATGCAAAGTGTAGGCTACTATTTCAGGATAATATTTTTTCACTCTACCTTGGAACAGTGTATTCTCATTGGCGCCCTTCTGTTGTCGCGTGGTACGTAATACTGTATTTTTAGATTTCATTCGGCAGAGTCAAAAAGTAAGAAGAGGGAAGTATCAAGAGTATTTTTTGACCTCATATTTTTTGCGCTTCTTCAGAAAGAGCGCAAAGTCGATCATAACTTATAGAGTTGCAAGAAGATATCATTTTTTGGCATTTTTTGAGTGTGGATTTGAGACATCGTGGCTTTTAGCTGTTTGGGATTTCATGTCGCTATCGCAAGTCATGATCAAGTAGTCTCATCATTAGTTGGACCGAAAAAAAAAAAAGGCTGAAACTCTGTGATGAGGATTAAGTCACCTCTCCTGTCAGAGAACCCGGTATTTAGTCTGGCATTTCCCTGAATCTCTTCCTCTTGTTTCAGTTCAGCAAGAAAACTGCATGTCTCAAACCAGAATTTCAAAGAGTCAGAGGCAGATTTTGGGATGATTACGCCTGGTTTTTTTTTTTTCACTCACCTCACGGCACTCAAAAAAATCCTCCAAACAGAAGAAAAAGAGGAAAAAAAGAAGACATGCCAGTTTGTAACAAAGCTCCTCTCTGACTTTGACATCTCCCAAAGTCGTCTGCAGTAAAACACAGAGAGCCTTAATGAGTCTGAGCTCGGAGAAGTGAAAGCAGCCCCTACACGGCTCTCACGTAACGTGTGTCACCGGCCGGCTGTTCACGCTCACGCAACGTGACCTCCACAGCTCTGACAGCCGTGGACGAAACGAATCGGACGGATTTCGTATATGAGACGCCGCGTTTGCGTGTTTGGTTGCATGTGTGATGCGCACGGCGGCTTGGCAATGATACGCTCACGCAATCAAAGCGGTCCCATTGGTGGTCTGTTGGGGAGTTGGCAGTGAGTAACGCCGACAATAGCTGCAGGTGGAACACAGATCACTGGACTTTAATCCTCGGAAACCAAAGCTATGTTGGTGTGTCAGCCTAAATCCGTGGTGTCAGCGTGCAGCTGGACAGGACAGAATGCTCTGTTCCCCTCAGGCCAGCTCGGTGGCTCAGAGAGCCAGTGGTACCACTGTTCCATCCGCCTGGCCAGAAAAGTCAGACAAGCAAACAATGAATATGGATCAGCCTTCCCACGGACACACACACACACAGGGATCAACACACAGGCGTGCACCCACACTCACACAAATGCATACACCCACATGCTCTTTCCATCTCTCCCTTGTCCTCTCTCCCACTCTCTCTCTCTCTCTCTCCCTCACACACCCAAACACATGGTCATACAGACATACACACAGGGCCTTGGAATCCAGACCCTGTTCATATGAATTTATGTGGAATTGGTGTAAACCAGAGCTGAGAGGCAACCTCTGGCCCCAGGGCCTGTAGGCGAGAGAGGCCACCCAGGCGAGAAAAATGGCCCATCAGCACGGCTCACCTGGCAAAACGAATGACAAAAAGCACGCAGGACAAGCCCACAGGGACTACACCCCCCCCCCCCCCCCCCCCCCCCCCAAGTCCACCGCTGACAGGTCCTGGAATGGGGATAGCATCATCTCTATTTCGTAGACCTGGGCCCATTAAACCCTAAGCTGAAAGGAGAAATAGTGAGCTAGAAATGAGAATTGGAGTCCTGGTGGACTCAAAAAACAAAAACAAAATATTTCAGTCAAAATGCTATTAATTTCATCCAGAACATTTGAGGTCATGGCCTTCTGATTTGAATCTGAATGTACTTGTTTGAACTCCATGTGACTTTCCAAGAATCAGTGCACTGTGTTGTCTTGTTTTCTTCATATTTCTGAAATTCATTAAACCAAAAAAAAAAGAAAAAGACGCAGCCTCGTCGTAACATGAAAAATGGAACAGGCTTATGCGAAATCTTCTCCTCTGACAGTGAGCTCTCTGCCCTTATGCTGGTTCATTTGATTGGCCCAAAGGCACACGGAGTCAAGAAGTCCTTCCAACTGCTAGCTGTCACCCATCCAGTTGTGGAACTACTAAAGCCTTTCTAAATTCACTTGTCTTATTGGACTTCAGTGCTCCATGTTACACAACAGAGCGCCGGCTCACTACTGCGAGTCTGAGTCCTCCTGATCCGCCGTTTCTCACACAATGCTGTCCATTTTGGATCCAGTAACGCAGAGGCGATCAAATCGTCCGCTGTCAGCCATTATCTACAAATGTACATATTTCTGCACATTTTCTCTGGTGCTTTGTGTTAGGTTTCTGGCTGCTTTATCTGGCTTTGTTTTGTATGGCAATATTCTCTGTAGGAACTCCTACATTTGCCTTGAAGTTTTCCAGGTCCCTGAAGCATTGAATATTTCATGCTTTTACAATTTCGCTCTCCTTTTTTTTTCCCCCCTCCAACAATCTGGCAGCTTCTCTGTGGCTCATCTGCCCTAAGCAACCCGTTCCCTCCCCTCCCCAATTCCGAAATGTTAACAGATCACCTTTTTCACGCTCTATGTGAATTCATTAGGTACTGTCTAAATTAAGGCCGTGACACAGATTTAGAGGAAGAAAACAAGACCAGCTTCGCATTTAAGTGCCTTCTTCTTCAATTTGCCATTTTCCTGCCTCTACCTGCCCTTTAGCAGCTATTTCTGTCTTTGGCCTCGTATCTCAACACATCCGTGATTAGCAGTAGATTTTGGTGCGGCTCAATCTTTCCTTTGCAAACTCCTGGCCTTCACGTTTTACTCACAGAAGAGAGGAGAAACAGGGACGTTCTATGTATGCTTTTTTTTTTTTTTTTATTAATATATCACATGTAAGCTGTCCCATTTGACTACATTCATATGTGTATTGTTATGTTCTACCTATCTGTATTTACTCATTTCCTTGGCTGGCATTTGTCTTTCTTTTTGCTTTCGCTGCTGGACAGTAAACAAGAAGAACCGCGGATCAGCTGGTAAGATACTTTTGGGTTTTTTATGGAAATTTAATGAACTAGAAACATGTTCCTGCGCTAGTCAAACTAGCACATGTAAGTGTGTAATAGCATCAGTGATGAATTTACTGTCTGTATCCAAATCCTCATACAGGAGCCTGTGGTTCTGTTCTGCTTTGACGACTAAAAAGAGTTTTCAGAATTTGATTAAACGGAAACCTGACTGGAATCAGCCCACGTACACATCCAAAACGCAGACACGTTGCTCCATTGCTTACGTATAAGATATTTATTTTGTTAAATAATAAACATTCGACTAATCTTCGGCTATTGGCAGGAGCACGTTCCACATGGCGGAATTGTTTTAGTATTGATTAATAGCTGTCAGGGCCAGGCTGGGGGATAATAGGAGATAGTCTTGCATGTCTTGCCATGCCCAGAGTAAACTCCCGAGCAGCCGAGGACTCTCCCGGAGACTTCTGGGCAGCGATAAGGCCAATCTGAGGGGATGAAGTCACTATCAGCCGTCCAGAACGATGACCTAGAAGCCAAGCCAAGTATTCAGTTTGCAGCTTCATCTGACAGCAAATCCAACTAATGCAGTTATTTAAATCCAACACTCAGTGGAGAGGGCGAACAAGTGCAGGGAAGCAGATAATGCAACTTAATATTCATAAACTGATATAATTTGCCGAGATAAAAGGGAAACAGAATGGCCCGAAATAGTGCCGGAATATTCCCCAGAGTCGGGCCTGTGTAACAGAGTTTTTTGTTTTGTTTTGTTTTTTAACTTCTCGCCATATGAATTCTATCTCTAATCTCTGGACAGAGCTCTTTAACAGATCTCTTCCCGGCTTTCATTAAATTATTAGCTTCTAAAGATACTGGCGAAACAACAGAGGGCTGTTTTAGGGTGAAAAAACCTCAAGCAGTTATTTAAGGGAGCAGAGCCTACCTCTGACAATCAGATCACTCCAGAATGTTCTTCACACCTCCATCACTGTGGTGAAGCAGCACTTTCACTCTCACAGCTCTAAGAGCCAATATGATGCTTCTAATAATATCAGTCAGTAGTGCAAAAAGCTCTTCCGTCGGCAGCAGACGAGGACCGAGCTCCACGTGCTCCTGTTCCAGTGACTGTGACTGTGCCCATCCCCCCCCACTTCTTCTTCTTCTTCTTCCTCTTCCTCTTCTTCTTCCTCTTCCTCTTCTTCTTCTTCTTCTTCTTCTTCTTCTCCTTCCTCTTCTTCTTCCTCTTCCTCTTCTTCTTCTTCTTCTTCTTCCTCTTCCTCTTCTTCTTCTTCTTCTCCTTCTTCCTCTTCTTCTTCTTCTTCTTCTTCTTCTTCTTCTTCTTCTTCTTCTCCTTCCTCTTCTTCTCCTTCCTCTTCTTCTTCTTCTTCTTCCTTAGAAGTATGTACGAAGTTAACAAAAACATCTCATTCAAATATTGTGATATCCTATTATTAACATTAAAAAGCACATTGTGAGGTGGAGTACATGCAGTCTAGAGACAGGAAAAGTTGGTAACTTTGAACAAGTGTTACAAGAACATGATATTGATTTTAGTTTGTAGTTTGTAGTTTGCACATTTGTGCAGATGTATGTGCGTGTGATGATTCATTATAACTCTTGCAATATTGCTGTGTTCGCTTTTTATCATTTAGCATCTGTAACTGTTAAGGTTTTAAACGTAGGGCACGTTTTCTCTCTCTCGGACATTTATTTGAAGTGCACATTCTGACCACACATTTCCTCTCTCTCGGACATTTATTTGAAGTGTACGTTCTGACCACACATTTCCCTGCCGTTATATATGTGAGACACGGGCTGCAGTCAGCCTGACTAACCCTTACTCTTGCTTAGTGAGGTTACTGTTATTGTAAATGTTTAGCATTTTTCAGTCCAGCATCTCTGGAGGGGAATTAGCTGAATGATTGACTTTAGTTATTATTAAAGAAATACATCCATTTGTAACATGGAGACCAGAACCTGAACACACTGATTTCTCTCTACAGTTTTTTTTTTTTTTAACACTAATCTCTGTGCCATGTTTGTTATGACGTGACTGAATATTACACTTCCTGGTGACTACGCTTTCAAATGGACACATTCATCATTTTGAAGGGGTTCTTTTATGTTTTGTTTGCTGGTCAACGTGTTCAACAGTACTTGTGACTCCTGAGACACTGCAAACTTTTAACTTGAACATTTTCGAGAGAGATTAGAATTTGAAAGAGAGAGGGAACAGAGTTCAGTTCAGTTCCTCTACCTCCATCATGGCCTTTTTTTTTTTTGTCAAAGTCAACATCAAAGAGTTAGACTCTTGCATTTAACTCAGTGATAGAAACCCTCATTTCCATATGATTTCAATATTTTAACTATTCTCTAATTTCCTTTTACATGAATGAAGCTTATTTTAATAGTCACTCTTTAATTTTTTACAATTAGAATACAGATAGGCCCTAACTCATTTTAAAAATGTAAAAAGCATATTTTCATGGAAGAATGGTTCGGTATGAAAGTGCAATGAGGGAAGGAGAGACATTAGGACCCTCTGGACCATGGCATGGGTCTAGAGCCAAAAGATCAATTATTCAAAATATTCTCATCTGAGAGAAGCAGATATAAAACATGTCAAAAACACAAGAGCCGTACTCATTGGGTTTTCCAACCTCCAGAGACGGTTTTCAAAGGTGGTACCCATCCCTACCCAGGCCCAGATTGCCCTCTAACGTTGTGTTAATTAAGATAATTGATATATATTATTTATACCATCATCACAGCTGTAAAAAAAAAAGATGTGTTCGTATCTCAAATCAATGTTACATGCAAAAAGCTTCAAAATGAATCATTCCGAGTCATGTCGGCGAAGTGAGGCCAGTACCAACAAACCACAGTGTCTCTAATGTCTTTCATCCATCCACATCTTTCATCCAATCCAGTTCTCAACAATCAATCACATCTACAGCAGCAGGTATCGACAGGTCCTTTTAAGTGTATGTTAACCCTCTCTCTGTATCTCTCTCTCTCTCTCTCTCTCTCTCTCTCTCTCTCTCTGTCTGTCTCTCGCTCTCTCACTCTCTCTTACTCTCTTTCTCACTCTCTCTCTCTCTCTCTCTCTCTCTCTCTCTGTCTCTCGCTCTCTCTCTCTCTCTCTCTCTCACTCTCTCTCTCTCTCTCTCTGTCTCTCTCTGTCTGTCTCTCGCTCTCTCACTCTCTCTTACTCTCTTTCTCTCTCTCTCTCTTTCTCTCTCTCTTTCAGACTCCGATGCTCCAGCAGACCCTGTGGCTCCAGTAATCATCATTCCCCCCAGGAACACCACCGTGGTGGCAGGGGTCAGCGAGGTTACGCTGGAGTGTGTAGCTAATGCACGGTGAGTAGAAGATTCTAGAAATGTACACGTCAGCCCAGTCCATTTGCCATGAATTAGGTCTGCAGGTACATAATTATCAGATTCACCATATACAAGATATCCATCTGTGGGAACCTGAAGTCCTCTTGAAGCCAATTGACGAATGGCTCATACGAAATTGGTACATACACACTTGCATTAAGACTCAAAATAGATGTAGAAACATTGTGTTCATATTTTTCATGGTGGTCTTGTCTGGTTAAAATGAGCTTATTCTTGTATACTCTTTTTCGTGCCAAGCTTTTATAAATATTTATGTTATGAAGGACAGACACACACACACGCACACAGACATACTCACAGACACACACATAGACACACACACATTCGTATTTTTCCCAATATCTTTGCTTTGTCTCTCTTTGCAGGCCAGTGGAAAAGTTGAGTTTGGTGTGGAGGAGGAACGGGGTGGAGGTGACCAGCGGAGTGGGTTCCTTCGGGCGAAGGCTGACTATCGTCAACCCCACCTCGGCCAGCGTGGGCCTATACGTGTGCGAGGCCTCTTTACTGGACAGCAGCGTGAAATCCGCGGAGGCCAGAGCGTTCCTTTCCATTATAGGTAAGTCCTCTCCAGCAGAGCTTCCTTTCACTCCTCGGCTCACCGCTCCGCTGCACAGCCCTGTCGTGCTCGCGTTTAGCCACGGCGGCTAATCTACCGCCAGGCTCTACCGCCTGAGCGTCCGCTGTTCACGACTCGGTACTGCGCCGCCTACGAGCGCCGTGGTGTCGTGGTGTAGAAGCTGTCTGAAGACAGTTCCCTGTGCCTCCGCCTGAACCAGCGCGAATTAGTAGTATATGCCGCCAGTCAGCTTTTGTTTTCCTCCCCGGCCTTCTGCACGCTGAAGGTATTCTAATCATTGTTCTCACGCTCCCTTCAGTAATATCATTACACGTTACTCTCAGCTCAGTCTACAGGACAAAAACAGAAGAATGTTTTTTTTTCCCTTCTTCTTTTCAAACGATGCGATTCATTTACACTTAATCTTTTTTCTTTAAGTAATATGAGGTTGAAGAAGAAAAAAAACAAACAAACAAACAAACAGAAACAAAATGAGTAACGGTGCTGTATTTGTTCAAAATGAACACCTGTTTTTAATTATTTCTAGTGCCTAATTGAAAGCGGTTAAGCATTTTCCGGTATAGGCGTCTTGTTTGTCTGGTAATTAGTGTGTTCCTGTCAGTTATATGAAGACCAGAATGAACAACAGATTAAAAGAAATGGGCTCAGTTTGTGACCGTTAAAACCATTGGCGTAGTTATTTCCATTACAGTTAGCATTGTAAAAGCTAGGGGAAACGAAAAGCAATCTTCTTTAGTGGATTAAAAGGCCTTAATTGTCTTGGCATGTGACGAGAAAATCCGTTCAGGAAAAATACGAACGCACCACCCCATTCAAGTTAAAGGGTCTTACTTTTTTTTTTCTCCGTGACATTCAATTAACTGTCACAGTCTTAATTGATATTACTCTAAACTGATTACACCTGCACATTTCCCCTTTAATATCACTGCCCTCCGCCACTGATGACATCCTGACGAACAACGCATCGTAATATATTTCCACAGACTGGTTTCAAATGGAGACCGCTGAGATACACAGAGCTTTGAGTGTTTAAGTTTCATACGCGTTGGTTTGTCAGTATCCGTTTGTATTGAGCTGTTCTGTCAGGTGCTCCGTTTATTCGTTCATATTGCTAAAGTCCCGTACGTACAAATGAGAGAAGACACGCGTGACCCGATGAATATGAGTTTGAGACCATTGCGTTGTTTGAGATATGGAAGACAGAACGTGATAAATGTGCAACGTCAGTGTGATATCACCCATAATTCAGGAGTGCAGTGGCTGTTTGAGTGGTTGTCTACATTAAATTTCAAATCTGTACATATGCATTAAGTCATACAATGTGAAGATATGTAAATATGTAAAGAACCCAAAAAAAAAGGAAGGGGGGGGGGTTCAGCGACCTGTGGCATCTAAAAAGACATGACAGTCAGCCAGTGCCCCCCCCACCCCCCCCCAGCAGTGTGTATCACGGTTCTCTACTCACAGCTGTAATATTCAAACTGTAGAGTGATTAACATTTAGGAAAGCCTTTTGGCGATTTGTCCTGATTTAGTGTCTAAACAATTGAAAGGAGGTAGTGGAGAAATGAGAAAAGATAGAGGAAACAAAAAGACAACAGAGAGGATGTTAACAAGTTGCGATGTTTGTGGAACAGATGTGTGATTACAACCTGTCATGCCGTGGAACACACCTAAAGAACACGTGTCAACACAGTCTCACACACCATCTGTTCACATAGACACACACACATACACAAACACACGCGTGCGCGCACACACACACACACAGAATGCATGTGTGCTTAAAGCTTGTTGTTGTTGAATCAACCCACTGTGTACCTCGTTTTATCCCGTGACTGACTCAATCTAAACTTATCCAAGCCTGAATTTCACGCCAGTGACTCCGGTGTGTTAGAGATAGCACCCGCCCTAACAACCTAAAAATCTTTTTTGTTCATTTTTTTTTTTTCTTTTTTTCCTTTCTCTATTTCGAAACGTTGCAAACGCAACTGTTTGAACTCGGTAGGAGGCTTTGAACCTTTGAGAGAGATCTCAGCGTATATCTTTGCTTTTTTTTGTTGTTGTTGTTGTTGTTGTTGTTGTTATTGCATTCATTTGATAAACGAAATTATACACAGCATTTTCTGTTCCTTTCTCTGTTAAGTGATGTGCGTGAAATGTACTTAAAAGACAGGGATGTCTCAAGCTATTGATGAAGAATGCGTTTCACTCAAAGCTCGTGATGGAGGGGAGATGCCTTTTTGGGGTATGACTTTTGTGCCTGTGCTTTAAAACAAGCCTGTTTGCATGTTACAGAGGGCCCTTACTTTACTGCGGAGCCCAGGAGGAAGATTATGGGAGAGGTGGAGAAGACGGTGGACATCCAGTGCCAAGCACGAGGTGAGCGCTTCGCCCCCGGTCGCACGGATCTCGACAAAAACCTGCGGAGGAGTGTGCGTTTCATCCGCTGTTCGAATAACCGTGTTCTCAGTACACTACATTACAGCTTCTCCCGCTAAACTCTTATGACCGGGGCACATCACAAAAACCACTCAGTGCTTTTACACTACGCCACAGTTCTGTAATGAATAGCATTATATAAAAGCATTTAGCATAATTTCATCTCATTGTCTGCACTTGTGCCTCTGCCTCCTCCTGCAATTTACAGTGAGCTGCACAAACCCATCAGACAGATATATATTACCGAAAATGGAAAGGAGAAAAAAAAACTACATCCTTTACTAGGAGGGCAATCACAAAATAGTTATGGAGTGATTCATAAAAATCTTTACATTTCAGAGGATGTCAGTGTCACGCCGCTATAAGATGAATGTTGTCCTTTTCAGAGAAGTTTATGGGTTTTTGTTTTTGGGTTGTTTTTTCCTATGAGAGATATGCCATCGATGGGAAATGGCCAGCGCCGTTATCATTATGTGCAGGTGAAAAAAAATGGACAGCGTGATGGTATTGGTTTTCTGCCAGAAAATATTCTCCATCGTTCCCTGTGAATTTCCTAATGGTGTTGAAATGGAAGGTCAGTCCAACGGTTAGAACTATACTTTAACGATATTTGTCAGTGCAGGTTCAAGCTACGCGCGGCCGGAAAAAATTAGCCCCTTTAGAATCTGATGGACTGAGAGAAATAAAATAGCAAACTCAGTCAGAGGATCTTCCTGAGTCTAAAGTGAGATAAATCCATTATTTTTCTCATGTCCTGCTGCTCTGAGGTTTTTTTTTTTCCCCTTTTTTTATTCTTCTTCTTGTTTGTATCTGCTCCCGGAAAAAAAAAAAGAAAACTTTTTGTTTAGAAATGTTCCTACTCTATGCTTTAGCAAATGAAGTCTGAAGGCACTGATGCTGTGAACGCTGACTCTAAAACACATTTCCAGATGCTCCCACACTGCCTCTCTGTCTGATACAACCCACCTCAGCTGTAGACAGTTTGGCGTTGGTGTTGACCTTCGAACGTAAAGGCATACTTAAAAAAAAATGTCAAAAAGGACCACAGTCAAATTTTGCCTTTGCCGTATTCTTCTTGTAATTAACCAGTGCCTCAGATTTGCATTTCAAAAAAGTATATGAAGCTGTTTGGTCGCAATTATTCTTGTTTGGCCCTGCTGAAGGTGTTAGCTCCAATGTCAGGCCTTCTTTGGAAAAGTGTATTTTTTTAACAGAGAAAAACAAGTCAGGTTGTGGTCCCTTTCGACATTTTTCAGGCACATCCTTGAACAAACAAACAAGCAAAAAAAAAACAAAAAAAAAACAACAACATCTGCTGTTTGTTGGGGTTTGCGTTTGCCTCACATCGAGAGGCCCATGATACACCTGATAAGCATGAACGCTGGAGACTGAGTGAGCTGGAGCAGTATGGTTCTTTGGCCCTCTTATGAAGCGCACTTGGAGCCACTACGAGCGATGATTTTCTCCGTCAGCAGCTCTCAGCTGTTACTCATAAACTGTCCCGAGAGCGTGCTCTCACGTCGGTTGTTGGAATGTTCTGGAGAAGTGTTCTAGCAGAGCCCTCTGATCGTCTTCATTTTTACTTTGATGTAATTTTGATGGAACATAGCCAACGGGCTGCAAAATGAAACGTGTGTGTGTGTGTGTGTGTGTGTGTGTGTGTGTGTGTGTGTGTGTTTGTGTGTGTGTGTGTGTGTGTGTGTGTGTGTGTGTGTGTGTTTGTGTGTGTGTGTGTGTGTGTGTGTGTGTGTGTGTGTGTGTGTGTGTGTGTTTGTGTGTGTGTGTGTGTGTGTGTGTGTGTGTGTGTGTGTTTGTGTGTGTGTGAATGTAAGGTACATGGCTTGAGCTTGTGAGGTCTTCGTGTCTTCAGCTAATCCAGCAATCAGATCTGTTCAGTCACAGGGGACACAGGGACATGTGTTGATTTAACGTCATTGACATGAAGTGGATCCAGTCGTGCAGGTGCAAGTGTATGTGTGTGTGTGTGTGTATGTGTGTGTGTGTGTTTGTGTGTGTGTGTGTGTGTGTGTGTGTGTGTGTGTGTTTGTGTGTGTGTGTATGTTTGTGTGTTTGTATGCATGTGTGGTGGTTATCCATCAGTCAGCACTCCGGAAGAGCAGGAAGTACTTTTGGTTCCCTCTTTTCTTCCCTGGGTAGTTTTTTGCCCAGCACACTTGTTATTCTTTTGGTGGTTGTGTCTGACCTTCTGAACTTCTCCTGACTTTTATCTCATAGGAGTGCCAGTGCCTAAGATGGAGTGGTATAAGGATGCAGTGCCTCTCAGTAAGCTGAACAACCCACGCTACAAGGTCATATCCAGCATGGGACTACAGATTAGGAAAGTTCAGGCCAGTGATGCCGGAATCTTCCAGTGCTTTGCGAGGAACTCGGCTGGAGAAACCCAAACCCACACATACCTGGACGTCACAAGTAAGTCACCGGAAAGGTCGAGAAACGTTTCGATCAGGACACTGATAAAATACGTTATTATCCTTTTTTTTTCATTTTAATCGTGTCACTAAGTGTCGCGCTGGCAGTTCAGACATTGCGAAGCGTGTTTGATGAGACCACCTGTGCTCCAGCTCAGTGTTTTTGCACCCTCCCCCGTGTAACGAAAAGCGCTGTCATGTAACCTCCAGTCATGTGATTTCTCAACATGCTAGATAAGAAAGAGTGTAATCCCCTGGGGAAGCTGTTCATCTCCTGTTGATTACCTGGTGGTGTTTTTTTTACCACCACAACCCCCCCACCCCCCACCTCACCTCACCTGATCTTTGTTCTGGGAGCGCAGGAATCAGCTCTCTGAGACGTTTGCTCATCAAGCGGATAATTATGTGAACCCGACATGTGCAAACTTTGTGCAACAATGATTTTCATTTAAGAGCAATGCCCTTGAAGAGCATTTCTGATTACTAATCGTCGTCTCTGGGTGACTTTTTGGTTGTTGTTTTTTTTTTTGGTCTTGTTTTTTTTTTTTTTTGTTAAACCCTACTGTATGTGACTCGCTCTTTAACGAGATCACAGATAACTCATGACTAACACTTATCGTGTTCTGATATCGTACGGCAAAGTAGACCCATGTTTGAAAAAGCAGATGATGACTGCAGCTCCTGGTTATCTCTTGGGAGCAGACAATCTTGTATTGACCAGACTTGGCCATGTCCTGGTAAACTGATTGTGTGTATCTGGACCACTCATTGACCAGCGGTTCAATCAAAGCCACGTTAGTCTGTGTCCTGGCTTTATTGCTCCTTCATCTATAGATCTGTCTCATGTTAAAGTGATCAAGGACAATGCAGAGAATTAAAACCCCATCAGGCTGCAACCACTCACCGTTCCCCTCGGTCCCTTGAGAAAATAAGAAATAAATAAATGAATAAATAAAGCACCGCACAGATTTCCCTCAGTGGATACAGAGCTGCTCAGAAAATGAATGTCTTCTTATGACTCCACACTCAAAAAAAAAAAAATATATATATATATACACACACACACACACACACACACATACACACACACACCATACACACATATATATATGTGTGTGTGTGTGTGTGTGTGCACCAATGGCTGTTACCACACTCTACTACAACACAGACCATAGATTGCAAATAATACGCATTATAATACACAACACAAATAATACACATTAGTCTCTTACTGCATATTGTCTTTTTTCAAAAATAGGAGACACTGCGTTTCTTATATATTATGATATATTCATTAGATTTGCATATATGAAAACAGATGGAGTGTGAGCTTATGGGCGTTAACCACCGCAAAAGTTCAGCCTCAGAAATTGAGCCGTAATGGGTTTTACTTTCTCCTCTTGATGACTTCAAATTGATACGGCGCAGAATGGAAGGCCGCGTTCTGATAATGCTGTTTTCCTCATGCTCTCTACCGGGGAACCACACACTCTGTAAAATGAGTACACAGGTTTGCTCATTTACACATTCCCTATCCATTAAAAAAAATAGAAAATGACCTACCAACTCCACAATGCCGCCATTAGCCACACACAATCAGAGCTCCATAATTGGATTCTTACCGATTGTTTACAGTCTCTTATTCAAAATGCAAAATTCATAAAATAAAAAAAAAAAACAGTAGGAAAAGCCTACATTCCTCTGTCTCTCTGTTTCCCTTGTCAGAACATCACTACATTACCACAGCGCGAATGAAAGCGTAGACAGAATCGCCTTTTAATTTAATTTCCTGTTGTTTGGTCCGTGGAATAATAATCATTTTAGGGCGTGTGGGAGTACGGTGGTTCAGGAACGGGTGGGAAGAGGAGGGGGGGTGGGGGAGGGGGGGGATTTTGGGGAGGCGCTTAATCTGCCAGATTGGCTGACGCTGTTTGTGGATTCCGCAGGTATGGCCCCGGCTTTCACCGCAGGCCCGGAAAACGTCACGGTAACCGACGGCGCCGTGGCGACCTTCACCTGTCAAGTATCAGGGGCCCCCAGACCAGCGATCATTTGGAAAAGAGGTAACCGCCCCCCCCCTTTCCCCTCCTGCGGCCTCGCAAGAGATCACACTTAATCAGGTGCGGTCTAGTTTGGGTATCAGTATCAGTCAGAGGGGATCAGCTCGGCAGAGAAAGAGAGAAAAAAACCTAAAGGTTCATTTGTATTGTCAGACCCTAGATTCACTGCAGTAGCTGGGACCATTAAGCATGTTTACTGCTTGGCACTAATGTGAGAATAAACATGGCTACAAAACAAAACCCCACCCCCGCTGCCTCTGACGATTTGTTTGCTTATTTATTTATTTTTCTACACGAGTCTTTTATTTTATCTCTTTACACCAAGTCGTGGGTTTCCTCAGCATTTGAATTTCTTTGGCGGTAGCTTACATTGATTAATAAAGTAATATATGTTGTGCTTCAAAGGAAAACCTTTATAAAAGGTTCTTTCTGGCAGCTGACTAACAACAGAAAAGATAATTTCATGCAAGACTGACACAAATCTGCTATTATATTTTACCACTGTTCCTTCTTTATTCATGAAGTCATTTCCACAGCCTTTCCAATTATCATTTCTACATATATACAATACAGCTGTTGCTAACAAGGCAGGCTGTCTACCAAGGATTTCCTCCTGGGAAACCTTAAAGCTCCTAATAAAATCATTCCGAGCTGAACGATTACACATGGAGATGCTCCTCTAATCCACTGGCTGGTGAATAACTATGTGTGTGTGTGTGTGTGTGTGTGTGTCTCACAGACTCTCAGATTCTAGCCAGCGGCTCGATGCAGATTCCACGCTTCACGCTTCTTGAGTCAGGAGGGCTTCAAGTCAAGCCCGTGGTCCTGCAGGACACGGGAACATACACCTGCTTTGCCGCCAACACGGAGGGAACCGTCAACGGCAGCGCCACGCTCACAGTCTGGAGTAAGAGCCGCGTACAGCCACTCCTGCTCAAACACACGAGCTCAGCTTCTGTTACCATTAAACAAAAGCAGCATTGACACAGAGAAAGAACCCGATTCATCTTTTTTTTTCTAGTCCAGACTAGAGGTATAAACAGTTAGCTGTAAAACTGTGGAGAGTAATGGTGTTTCACTATTAGACAAAAAGCGGTTCCTGGCTCTGTGGCTCGGTTATCCAGAGTTGCCAGTCGTCCCAGTCTGAAGTTTGGCCAGCCCTGAGCGCCAGTCTGATGTGTCTTCCTGTTTGTGATTGACTCTCTTTGTCCCCCCCCAAGGTCGCACCTTCATATCGCAACTGCCCACGGACCGGCGCGTTATTAAGGGGACGACAGCGATTTTAGAGTGCGGAGCCACCCACGACCCCCGTGTGGCCGTTAGGTAAGGGAGGGAGGTTGACGTATGAGTGCATGTGGGCAGCATCCTTTTTTTCCTGCCATGTTCCCTCACACACACAGACACACACACACACAAATGCATACACACACACACACACACACACACACACACACACACACACAGAGCTCTATCTATTACAGCTATAATGTTAATGCAGAGCGTCAACCCTGTCCACTGTAAAGTCGATTCAAAATATAATCTGTTATACTGTAGAGTTAATTCAGCGCTAATATGAGGAAATCAGTTTAATGAGGTAGACTTCCTTCACCACACTACTCCTACCACCATCACTGGCCCTACCGCTGTGTCTGACAATGATGAAATCCTCTCTCTTTCTCTCTATGAGTCCCTCAGTCACTCTCCCCCTCTCCCCCCCCCTCTCTCTCCCTCTCTCTCCCCCCCTCTCTCTCCCTCTCTCTCTCTCTCTCTCTCTCTCTGTCTTCCTTGCTGTTGCTCTTTCTCTCCCTCCCCCCTATTGCTCTCTTTTTCTCTCCCTCTCTGTCACCCCCATCTTTCCCGCTGTGTGTCTGTGTGTGTGTGTGAGTATATGTGTGTGGTTCTCTCTCTCTCTCCCTCTCTCTCTCTCTCTCTCTCTCTCTCTCTCCCCCTCTCTCTCTCTCTCTCCTCCTCTCTCTCTCTCTTTCTGTCACTGAGTTCACCTCTCTGTGTATTGCATGGCAGGTATGTTTGGAGAAAGGATGGCGAGTTGGTGAGCCAGTCCAGAGGGGGGGCGCATCACTTTGCAGGAGGGCTCTCTGCACATCAGTCAGACCTGGTCCGGGGACATCGGCGACTACACCTGCAACGTCATCTCTCAGGCGGGAAACGACTCCAAGTCCGCCCGCCTGGAAGTCATGTGAGTGGCCTAGCACCCCCAAGTCCCTTCGCTAGGCTAGTCGTGCTAATGCACACTTCCCACCTTCCCTGTTCCTCACACGTCACCTTCTGCTGGTGTGCCATAACTCACTTCTCAATTTAGCAGCTTCTGCTCTCTGTCACCCTGATGTTGGAAACATGTTACTTTTCTCTGCATGGCAGTCTGTTTTCATCTGTGTTTGCTGAGCGCCGGCGCTCTCCAGAGGAACAGTCACACCACCCAAACACTCCATCTCATATGCTTCACTGCAGCCTGGACACCAAGCTAGCTCACCCACTACCTCTCAGTTACTCGCTAGGGGACTGACAGACTGTTAGATTCTCTCCACCTGCTTTTATGCTCCGCTGTACTCTGTCTGTCAATAGAGAGCAACAAAAACTTTTTTTTTTTTTGGTATGTAATTTTCTTGTTTTTTTTTTGTTTTTTTTCTTGAAGCACACTGTCCCTTGGCGTATTACATTCAGCAACTGCCCCCCCCCCCTTCCCCCGCCCACAATCTCGCTTGGCAGAATCTGACTCCCAGCTGGAGTTTGTATATTGACCTTTTTTTGTTGTGCTTTTTTTTTGTCTCTACCCTTTTTTGTCTGGTTTCCTGCTACTTCTCTTCATATCTCCAATTTATCAGAGGGCTGCTAATTGCAGCACTGAAAAAGACATTTTCCCAGTCAAAAAAAGAGCCTTAAAAAAAAAAAAAAAAGAAAGAACGAGATTCCGGAGACGGAATGGTATTTTACTAGTAATTCACAGTTTTCACGTGTTTGTAATCTAAGAGTCATCAGTCGTTGGTTCTTGTCAAAAAAACTTTGTCAACAGTGTGCCTTCAGAGAATGAGCTACCCATCAATAAAGAAAATGTTGACCTTTAGCTGACTGTTTAAATGGGCAGTTGCCCTCCGTCAGGGCTGTTTACAGATCTGCCTCTGATAGATGTGTTGCCTCTCGGCTCCGTAGCCCAGTCCCCAAAGCCGGGGCCCAAACTTTTTTTTAGCTTTTCCGAGCTGAACAACTACCCATGCTGAAACTTTGGTTTATTTGATTCTGAAAGCTTGTTTTGCTTCTCTTTTAACCACAGTCTGACAGAGAATAAATCCTTTTATAATCTTTTTTGCAGATAAACATGCTGGAAGGCAGCAGTAACGGGCAGACCTGTGTTTTGTGCACTGTCTGTGAAGCTGATGTCCTATGGGAGTTAAAAAAAAAAAAAAAACTCAGCGATTTGTTTATATATAGGCTGGCAGCGGCCTCATTAAACGTTTAAGAAAACCTCCCATTAGATGACGAGGAGGAATCAGACACCTTGTCATGTGGGAATGTCCCCAGTGGTTTAAATCAGGCGGCCGTGTTTTTCTTACTGCCTGGTATCTCACCTCACTCTAGCAAAATTGCAACTCAACCAGCGCAGGCTAGTCAGAAAAAAGGAGAGAGAGAGAAAGGAAGAGAGAGAATGGTTTCAGCCAGACAAACTTAACATTTTTGTAACTACATTTGGTATTTTTGCCTCTGACATGATCTGATATTTTAACGTTTAATTGACGGTTTCAATTCAGTTCGATTCAGTATTCAGCAATCAAAATGGATTTTCTAACACTACTATGTTTTCATTTGTGGGCACACAGTACAGTCAGAACTTTGTTTCGCATACCTTAAAGCCAAATCGTTTTATACACATGAACAACTTTCATTTGTTTGTGAACTGGTGAATATAAGGAATTCACGAGGTTGCGCTCTTAGTTTAAAAGAACACAAAGACGTGATGAAACCTCTAGCTTTGCTTATCCTCTCCGCGGGTTTAATTTAGAAGGAGAAAACAAACTTTCCAAGATCTGTTGGCCCCTTGATGTGTGGGCTTGAGCAGGAATTTTACTCTCCCCAGAAATGATTAATAAAGCAATCAATAAAAGAAAGAAAAAAAAATCAAAATCAAAATGAGCAGAGCACAAAATAAACGCCTGCCTCCAACTGCTTGTGAGATTGGGGCTGAATGTGGAATCAGACTCTTTCTTTGAACATGCTAGAGCTAGGGAAGCAGAAACAGACAAAACGTGAGGAGATCTGAAGCTCCGCGGCCCACTGGGAAGGTCTATAGTAAAGCCATAGCTGGAATCTTAAACAGACCTGTTGCGGGGAGGCTGGTCTCCTGTGGAAGTGTTTTCTCCAGACACAGTAGATGTTTTTCTCTCTCTGTCTCTCTCTCTCTCTCTCTCTCTCTCTCTCTTGTTTTTTTTGTCTTAGGACAACTGTATTCTGCTTGTTTTTGACTGTTTTTCTCTCCTCTTGTCTTCCTTATCTCCACTTATTGTTCCCACGCAGTGAGTTACCTCACTCTCCGCGGAGCCTCCAGGCCAGCCTAAACGCCACCGACAGCCGCAGCGTGGACCTGTCTTGGACGAGACCCTTCGATGGAAACAGCCCCTTGCTACACTATGTGGTGGAACTCTCAGAGAACAGTAAGCACGAGCCCTTGTCAGCAGCCATCCACAGACAACTATCCAGTGTGACCCCACCCACCTCCCGGCACCCCACCCCCACCCCCAACATCCTTCACTATCACATTGACGCAGTCGATGGCCAACTACCTCAGCACAACTAAATTAGCAGAAAGTGTTAGATAATCTATCGACCCATCTGTCTATCTCACATGCTCTCTCTCTTTCTAACTGGGACTAGTATGTTCATGCCTCCAGATCAGTTCATATGCTACCACTCAGGAGGGTGGCTAGTCGGTATTCCTGGACACTGAAAGCTGATCTTGGATAACTACTGCAGGTGTTTAAAGACTGTGCTACGTGTGAGCTAAGGTTTACAAAAGCAAGTAGGGGAAAGAAAGAAAGAAAGAAAAAAAAAGCCATCCTGGACCACGCAGATTGATCTCCTCTGGCTGGAAGTGGACAGTGAAAAATGTGCTTTTGTTGGCGGCGTAGATTACTGGTGGTTGGTGTGTAATGTGTCTGGGAGCTCCCATTAGAAACACCTATCTCAGGAAGTGAGAAAAGCATGGTCTTTTCTCAAGGGCTATTTCTCTGTCATAACTGCCCTTCGATTCATCTTCACTAGGAAAAGTTTCCCCACATCTGAAGGGAAGGAAAGGGCACCAAAAGTGTCTTTTCTTATCAAATTAATTGTATTAATAGTTTAACATTGTCTTCCGTGAAAAAAAAAAGAAAAATTCTGCTTTAACAAAATATCTCTTTAATGTCCTTTGATCTGAAACTCACGCTGATCAGCGCAGCGTGATGGTCCGTATAATTTCCTCTGTAATTTCGCTAAAGAGCTTGATGTTGATCATTAAGTATTAATAACAGCCCACTTGCATTCTGTTCGGGAACTCGGAGAAGTTGAACTTCGTGTCTGATGAAGAAACCACAGATCTAAGTGAAAAAAAAAAAAAAACCAAAACAAGGCAAAGCATGTAGTGTTTGTTTTAACTAGTGGTGGTCTTCCTCTGAACTGAGCCCAATTACAATTACATAAGTTCATAAGCGGCATGTTACGGGGTGTGTTAAAGTGAGGGTGTCTGGTTTTCCTGCTCTTTTGATTAAGCTGTGATTGTTTTGTTTGTTTTTTGTTGTTGTTGTTGTTGTTCTAGATTCCCCTTGGAGAGTTTATCTGCCAAATGTGGACCCCACCCTGACTAAAGCCGTGGTGACCGGGCTCACCCCAGCTCGTACCTACCAGTTTAGGGTGTGTGCTGTCAATCAAGTGGGGAAGGGCCAGTACAGCAGCGAGACCAACAGGTGAGACCAACCAGACCCACTGGTTACCCCATCATCTGCTCTGACTGCACCACACCTATGTCATGTCAGACCAATTCACCACTGAGATGATACTGAATATCAGTCAGGACCAGGGGTGTAATGTAATGGTACACAGAAGTCATGGTTCGGTTCCCACCACGGTTTTGACATCATGGTTTGGTACAAGTTTGGTACAACGGGGAAAAAGCAACAAAAACCCCCAGATATGTAAGGCTAGGTTTCTTTCATTTATTTTGAACAGACAGTAGCCGAGTGCAAGTTACAGTTTGTTCCACCTAGTGTCATATAGTCCTCCCTGAGGTGGTTGGTACAGCCTGTAGTGCATTAAAGGTGCCATAGAGTGGAAATTACGATTTTCCTTGCCCTTTTGAATTCACTGAGATGAATATGCTATGGAAACATTGTCAAAGTATGAGAACATGCATTCTCCTCCTACAGCCATACGATCTATGTGAAGAAAACAAGCCTGTACAGCCCGTTCTGAATTCCATGTGTTTATGACATCAAAACTGCACAGGGCTGCCTACAGCAGCGTGTAGCCAATCATAGGCGATTGACAGCCAGCATTTCTATCTGTTATTCACTAAGAATAATTTCAAGAATGTACCAGTAAATAAGGACATAAGGTCCTTGAAAACTTATGTCATCATATGTTTGTACCACAATCAGATCCCAAATCTTAGAGAGAAGAGAACAACCCAACTATGAGAGAGTGAAATGAGAGACTCGCGCTTGTGAAATCTGGTCCCGCATTGCGTTCCTCAGTCTGTGCACATAGGCCACCGTGTATTCTCCGTACGACTGCAAGCCCCGAACCGTTACGTCCATGCCATGACGGTTCGGGACGAATACATGTACCGGTCCACCCATAATCAGGACTCTATCATGCTTTGTCACATGTAGTTGTTTTGTGTTGTTTAGTATTGCACTTTTCTGTTGGAGTTAGTCCACATTAAGAAATGGAACCGGAGGCTCAGTTATGAAAGATGCTTTGAAGTACTTGACTTGTGGAGAGAAATCTACGAAATATGGGGTAAAAAACAGAATATGGTAGTGTGGGCATCCGAGTAATTTTTGCCTATCCTTGAGTGTTCCAGAACACATCATTATAGTGCTGATGTAAATGTACAATTGACATATTTTTATCTCTCTCTCTCTCTTGTTGTATGTTGCTTTAAATATTCAGCCAAGTGTTTGCAGTGAGAGTTTCAAAGTGCACTCTTTTTAACGTTGCGTAGTCCCACACCTCTCACTGAGTCTTAGTGAAACAGCATGGAATCGCAACACAAAGCTGTCAGGTCTCTCTCTCTCTCTCTCTCCCCCTCTCTCTCTCTCTCTCTCTCTCTCTCTTTCTTGCTCTCTCCATCTCTGGCTGTGAGTGGCAGCCCTCCTCTATCACCTCAGCTTCTAATAGGAGCACACAACTGTACTTTTTTTTTTACAGGCCCACAGCTGTGGGTGGCAGACACCTCTCTCCAGCTGCCTGCTGAAACTGTTATCAGCAGAAGACATGCTAAAACATGGCAGTTCTGCTCTGAGGGGAAAAAAATGGCACTTTCTCTCACGTTCAATAACATCTTCACACTTTCAAATGAGTCATTTCTATTCATCTTAATAATGAGCTTTGCATCCAAAATATGTACAGAGTTTTGTCCATGTCCACTGGCTGACAGAAAGAAAGAAAGAAAGAAAGAAAGAAAGAAAGAAAGAAAGAAAGAAAGAAAGAAAGAAAGAAAGAAAGAAAGAAAGAAAGAAAGAAAGAAAGAAAGGATATTGAGAAAATATACACAGAGTTGTGTCCATGTCTACTGGCTGATGTTTGCTCAAAGAAAGAAAGAAAGAAAGAGAGGATATTGAGAAGAAATGTATTCTGATAGGAGAATAAATGACTTGAGCCCAGTGAAATTGTTTTGGTTTCCAGCCTTTAGCCCCTGCTGTGGGGAGCAGAAGTTTCATTTACTTTGTGAGGATAAAGAAAGTGCTGTAGTAGATCCAAACAGTCATTAATAAGGAGACCAGGGGAAGCCAAACAGTCTGGCTTACTCACACTCAAAACATATATTATGTTATATATGTTATACAGATTACAAATATTATGTTATATGTATGTATACAGATAACAGTCATATAGCCAAGACATTAGGTAACGTCTTATAAAGATAATTCCAAACATTTTAAAAGAACCTTCTGGAAATGGCTCAATACAAAGAAAAAAAAAGTATATGTTGTTTTGGAAAGATTCGTATGAATTGAATACTCATAGTATTCAATCGTAACACTCCCAGTGGAAGTTTTCTGAGAGCTTTTGCAGAGTCTTAAGCCACACTCCTCTATTAGAAGACTCATCCAAGCACCTCCCTGACTTTAAGACCTCCTGGCTGAAGATATATTTGTTAACTTTTCTTGAAATTTAAGAACATCTCCCAAATTAATCTTGGGCTAGAGGTGTGATGAGCGACCTTATTAAAATATAAACAGTAACAGGAGTAACTTAATACCAATATCACCTCAATTAATACTTAAGTTTTACTGAACATTCATATTTGAATCATTTAATAGCTTTACTTAGATATTACGGGTTTTTTCTTTTCTTCAGTGCTGAATAAATGATAACCAGTTTGAGCCTGTTTGCCAGATTAATCGCCTGAGTCCTTAACAGAACTGTGAAAATGGTCATTTTAAACAATGTGCCTCCAACTATAGGTACTCTGTGGGTTGTCTTCATATTTTGCTCTCTTTCTCTCTCGCTCTTTCTCTCTCTCTCTCTCTCTCTCTCTCTCTCTCCCTCAATTTACCACTATGAGTTGGTTTGGTATGAAACGGTCAGTAAAATTAGATTTTTATATATATATATTTTTGTAAGTGAATTGCATATATGCCTTGGCTAGAATGTAACAGTGAACAAAGAGTGCACATTTCTGCATAGCAAGACATTTCTGTTGATTAAGTCATAAAACAAAACAGAAAAGAAAAACAAAACAAAACAAAACAGTTTGGTCTGATAAAAAGGCTTTTTAGTTCCAGAGATCTCTGCTGAGTAACAGGGAGAGAACATGTCAAATGAAAGTTCTCGAAATGTGCCCTTAGCACTCAAAAAAAAAAAAAACAGCCCTATTGTCTCTTAAGCCAGTGTTCGCCTGCCACATCTGTTAAGCACTTTATAACGTCTAGGGATGAAACTGCTCTCTCAGGGACAGAATGTAAGCAGAAGGGACGTGTTAGAAGGCGCCCATCAGTCTTCTTACTGCACACCGGCAAATCCGAGCTTCCTGTCACATCTGTCCTTTTTGGGCTTATTAAGCAGAAGGAACAGTAAACACCTGACAAGCCCATAAAAACCGTGTGGAGCACCTTGTCCATAATGAGCCATGGCATGAATCGCTGTGCTCCTATTTATCTTGAGTGGAGCCGTCTTTTTTTTTTGTCCTCAGATGGACGGTTTGCCTGTTCCAAATTGGCATAAATATTCAACCGTAGTGCATGGCGCAACAATCATTCAAACACTCCTGTTGGTGTTCGTCTGCATTAATAACCTGGGTGGGGGGGGGCTTTAGGTACTGTATGGATGATTAACTAGCTTCCTTTATTTGCTCACTCCCACTCTCACACTGTTCCATTAGTCCCCCAACACACGCACGCACATACACAGGCACACACACATACACACACTCACACACACACACACACACACATACACACTGTGTTTTGCATGGAAATTAATGGATCACCCCTGTGCTTTTTTTTTATGTTCAGAGGCAGATGTTTAATGTTTTATGTGTGTAAGAAATGTGTAAATACCCTGTGAAGGACAGCCAGGGAGAGAGAGAGAGAGAGAGAAAGAGAGAGAGAGAGAGAGAGAAAGAGAGATGCTGTTCTGATCTAAAACAAGTAGTTCTTCCTTATGGCCATGATTAGAGCAGATTTACACAGACACTGTCTGAGAAATGCTCCATGATATTGGTTATTGAGGACATTAATTATGAAATGGACTTCTGGGGAGAAATAACAAGTGGACTGAGATTTAAGGAGGCTGGGACTATAAATCTGAAATAACGCAGTCATCCCATTAAATTTTAATACAGATTTAACTGTCCATTAGTATGAAACGCACAGTTCAGGATGAACCCGTGGACATTGTTAGTCATGAAAATCCTGATGCATGATTCATTTTCAAATTTCATTAATTTAAAAAAAAGCCACATTATTTTAAGACTAATTTTTAAGACCACACCAAAACCTTCAAATTATCATTTACTCTGATGAAAGAAAAACAGCCCCTTCTGAGATCTGAGGTGATGGCCACGTCTTACCCGAGGATCAGTTCAGTATTAATTATGGTTTATAATATATTAATTTTATTATTAAGTTATACATGAAGTGCAGTGAGTCATTCTCATACTCTTGCACACTTTATGAAGAATATCATCTGCTCCCCGGGACAAATTCAACTATTACAACTTACAGACTCAGTTAATACAAACTCAGCCACAGACTCTGTTTCCTCTTCATTTTTTTTTTCTTTTCTTTTCTTTCTTTTTTTTTTTTTTTATTCTTTGCAGTACTCCACACAGAACAATTTTAGTTTTTTATCTTGTTTTCATTACTCATAGCTCCTCCAAGCTACGCAGCCTGTTATTTCACATTACAAGCATCATCAGTCCTGTCATGCCATTGTGCTGTCAAAATTCATTGCTGACACATTTTGTCATGTTGTCTTATCTACAATGTTTTATTATGTGAATAGGAAATCTGGGCAGGTTTTTGTTTGTGTTTGGTTTACTGCGGCAATTTTTGAATCCCAGCCAAGTTTCAATCAACTAGAAAGCTCACAGACCTTTAAGTAAACTGCAATTAAGACCTTACAGCTGTCCTTAAAACTGCATTTCTCTGTCAGCGCAGACTGTCATAAATGTCATCGCTGCGACATGTTCAGAAAAGGAGGCTTTTAACCTGCCAGTGGCTTCAAAAGATCCCATGCTGCAACAGATAACACCAAATGACATTAGAGCACCATATGACATTAAAAACACGTCTCAGTTACCCCTGATTACTGAGCATAGCCCTATCAGTCGTAACTGATGGGTCACAGTAGAGTGTTGTTTTCTTCCTTTTTACGCGTTTTGATGGTCAATGTTACAGTAATGAAAGACAAAACTGAAAGAACTCAGACAACCGGAGGGTGTTGGACTTCCAAAAATAGCTTGTGAAAACACACACACATACACGCGCACACACACACGCACACACACACACACACACACACACACACTCTCACACTAACACATACTCCCTCACAGGGTACCCACATAAGCATCAGCCTTTAAGACCAGAGGCTTTTCTGCTAAATTGTGGCTGGCTTGAGTGCCTGTGATGGAGTGGGTGGACGTGTCATGGTGTACCAGACTCAGAAATGACCAAGGGATTACACACTGATAACTCACAACAAGAAGATTGCTGTTGTGCCCTACAGCAAGACAGCAAACCCTAGAAGCTCTGAACTATAAATCAATTACATGAGACCAGTAAGACCAACGCACACACATATGGTGTTTATGTGGAGAGACAGCACTGGAGGCATTCAGTTTATATATATATATATATATATGAGACTGTCATAGTAGTGTTATTTCCCGCTTATATGAGACTGTGGTAATGTCAGTGGTCTCTTGTCTCCCAACAGGTTGATGTTACGCGAAGAGCCGCCCAGCGCACCGCCCAAAAACATTGTGGCCAGCGGCAGGACCAACCAGTCCATAATGGTCCAGTGGCAGCCCCCGCCAGAGCCGCAGCTTAATGGGGTGCTACGGGGTTATGTCCTCAGGTGAGTTTAAATGCATTACACCACGCCACCAGCGCTGTGGCTCCCTTATAATGTGGGCTCCTGTTATCTCAGATAGAATTATTAAAAAAAGAAAAAGACAGAGTTCTGTCAGACTCCCATTTTAAGTGCGTGTGGAAAATAACTAGATTTGTTCATTCAGTGGAAATATCTTCTTTTTCCTCAAAAGCTAATTTAATGGACATTTTGATATCTTGTATGTTTTTTTTTTTTGTTTTTTGTTTTTTTTTCATAGGAGATGCCAGTGTTGTCTTTTCTTAGTCAAGACGTAAATGAATGACTGCGTTAGACACAGTGTTAAAAAGAAAGCAGAGCTGTTATTACTTGGGTCAAAATTCACAGGCTGGATGTTGTTGACGTATCATTAAACTCTAATATGGCGATGAGGTGAGGTAGCAGGCCCTGTGGGTGTTTCGGGTTGTAGTTTTTTCGCTCAGGAGCTGGATTTCTGGGAAGGGCATGGACACAGCTGCAGGCAGGCCGAGGGGTTTTTTTTTTTGGGCTGCCCGTTGTGTTGGACGGGAGGTTGTACATTCAGCTCTGCCTGGCTTCCCACTGTTCAGAAGAGAGAGAGGCTCTGTCTACTCACCCAGCTGGTCCTCGCATTAACATACAGTCTCTTCTCATCTCTCAGCACCGTGGTGGTTCAACAGGATGTAGTTATGTGCAGAGAGCTTTTAGTGTTTATCACCAGTGCTCCTCATTAACTCTGACAGGCCTCAAGATCCCTTTAGAAACCTTATTGTGTCAGCTGTGTATAATAGCATTTTTTTCCCTCAGTCTTTGATGCATTTACCTGTTACTCTTAGACACCGGCTATGTAAATAGCACGATATGTTAATAGCCAGGTGTCCAGCGTATTCAGTATCTACTGAATGGAGCTCCCTCTCTCCTTGAGGAAGAGTAGGCTTCAGTACTTATGGCGTGTGGAAGGGCAGTCTAATGGATTGGCAACCTGCGAGGAAATCGTTTTCACTAAGCCTCTCGGTCATCGATTCCCTTACTGCAGGTATCGCCTGGCCGGGCTCCCCGGAGAGTACCAGCAGAAGAACATCACCAGCCCGGAGATTAACTACTGCCTGATCACTGAGCTTATCATCTGGACCCAGTATGAGATCCAGGTGGCGGCTTACACTGGGGCCGGCCTGGGCGTTTTCAGCCTGCCAGTGACAGAGTACACGCTGCAGGGAGGTAAGACCTCTTGGCCTTCACTGCGCCGTTCTTCTTTTTTTTTTTTCCCTCTCTTTTCTCTCAACACATTTTCTGGCAGGACTTGGAGGAGGAGGAGGAGGGTTTCGTGAAAGGGCAGAGGCCACGCTGTCCAGAGCACAGCTGAAGCACTGCTTGTTTTCCCCACTCCCCCTCTTGCCTGGTTCGTGATGCCTGCCCTGAGTAGAATGCTGCTTCCATTTTCAGCCCCTCTTGTGCGACTGAGTAGTGGCTACAGTCGGCTGACTTTGAAGTTAATCCTCTTCAAAACAATTACATCAATTATCCCTGAAGCTTTTTTTTTTTTTTTTCTGACGCTATACTATTAATTAAAGCTCGATGACGAGACTCAGTGAAATGCATTTCAGAATGTTTCGGCTCGTCTGATTGGTCATTTAGATGATTATCTCAAGAGGAGGTAAATGTATTGACTGCACGTAGAGACCCTTCATCTGTCTAATTAGACGTATTCAAAAGTACTTCCACGATGCAGCTGAACGTTACTGATGCATCCAAAGCAGGCAAAGTTTTTACAGAGATCTGTCTATGCCGTTACCCCCAGCCAATTTCCCTCCTTTGGTGAATGGCAGCATTAAACCAAACTGACGGTTTACGCTGAAGAAGCCTCCTGTAATGTGATAGAACTGGATTTAAAGTGAAAAGGATCATTCTCTGTGGTAATATAGGAGCTCATGATTAATATCACATAAGCAACATGCTTACATGACTCAACTTACAAAAAAAAAGAACTTCTTCTTCTTCTTCTTCCTCTTCTTCTTCCTCTTCTTCTTCTTCTTCTTCTCCTTTTCCTCCTCCTGCTCCTCCGTTTGTTGTTGCCTCAGGCCTTTTCTCCCAAGCCCATCACTAACTTGTTAAGAAAGGCAGTGGGATATGGTATTAGCTCATTTTTTAAGAGGCTACACCAAAAATGATTCCAATTTTTTTGGCTCCGTGCCTCCGAAGTGTAGTTCAATACTCTGCTACGTTTAAAAAGCCTCACCTCAGTCCTCTGCCGTCTTAGGTGATTCAGATTGACTGAATGGCTGGCAAGGCCCATGTTTCAACTTTCATCCTCCACAGCGTCTAACTTTCAATGACATCCCTTCCCCCCATTATTCTCCTGATCCGTTTCTGAGCCGCGTCTTGCCACCAAGAATATGTTTTGCTCATAGAGAATACACCAGAAACGTGGTTTATCTCAGTGAAAAGCAAAATTGTCCAGAAAATAGAAGTTTTTATATATATATATATATATATATCCCTAGAGCCCAGCTGTTTAACTAGTTATCTTATAGATGTATATGCTTTTCTGTTTGATAGGTAGCAGCAATTTTTTTCAGGGATTGTGTCCCACACTATTGCAGTCTGAAATTCAGTGTAATAAATCAAAGACAGGAGACCTGAACCTTTTGCTGTTGCAAGTTACAGACCGACAGTGTTGATGTCCAAAGGTCCGCGTTGGACGTATTTCAAAAAGAGAGATCCTTACTGTGGAAGACTCAGTTAGGCGGCTTTGGCCGCCTGTCCACCCACCTCTGCCCTTCTACAAGGTTACCACATATCAAAACCACAAAAAAAAGAGAATATTTTTCCTTCTTCCTTCGCCTGTTGCATGTAAGCTTCAAATTTCAAATCGTTACCTCATGAAAAAAAAAAGAAAAAAAAAAGAAAGAAAGAAGAGAGAAAGAAAAAGGTCAGGGGCTTTTTCAAGAACAGGTATGCCGTGGGAAAAAGGAACGTGTGTGGTTTAGGCTAATGAACACCAATGTTATTTAAATCTCCTTGTCAATCATTATAATGGACAATTTGATACCTACGCCGTGTTGTTACCACGACTACAAATTGACATGAGGGCCAAATTAAGCATCTGTTCATTTGTAAACGCAAAGACAACTTTCATAGTCACATCGTTCACATGCAATATCTTTCCGTATATTTATTGGCTTATTTTTGTTTTCAATGTGATATTTCACAGTCAGTCTATATCAGCAGATGATTCGTGGCGCTCTCAGAATAGTAAGGCAGATTTCTTGTACCACTCAACTACAGAGATCAAGGGGAGAAATGTGCATTAAATATCCCATATTGCTTAGAGGGACTCTGATGCTGGTGTCGTGTGCTAGGAGGCTTAGTGCTCTGAGAACCCCCTATGGTTGACACAGGTTGTCATTAGAAACAGACTACCAAATCTAGGTCATTAGTGCTTCCTTGTCCAATGGAGAGAGTGAGATTTGACTTTGGTATGGCTGAAGTTTTTTGTTTTTTTTTCTTTTCCGCTACGAACTACAATAGAGTACTGCAGGTGTGTGGTAGAAGAATATACAACTTATGTCTGTTCTGATGTCATACATGACTGTTTCAAGCTCAAACTAATAATCTAAAATTACTCCAGTGTTATACATTTAAACTCCCTTTCTGAAGAGAGAAGAATCGCCCTCCACAGAGAGAGAGAAGTTTACACAACTGCCTTTTAATGTTGTACATAAAGTATAGCTTGCACATGGATCAGATGTTGGAGTAAGAGTGGGTCATTTCAAAGCTGTAATTTCAGTGTACTTGAAGCACTAAGGGTTTGGATTTCTTACTACATTGGACTGATAAATGGTATTCACTTGAAGTACCTCACAAGCTTTTGTTCTTACAGTGCCAACAGCGCCCCCTCAGGGTGTGGAGGCAACAGCCATTAACTCAACTACAATCAAATTTACATGGAATCCACCACCTCAGCAGTTCATTAACGGCATTAATCAAGGTTACAAGGTAATCTCATTTCTCCTGGTGTAGACAGCCTTTGAAAAAGAACGATCGATTTTTTTGTGGTGTCCAGTATCTGAAGTAGACTATTAGATAGTCCCTGTTTACTTAAAAAAATATTTGACCAGCTCTTTGATTAAAGATTTTGCCTTTCATCCTAAACCCTACATCATCTGATCGATGGCTTATACTCTTATGATGTGTGTCAGAGGAATATTGAATTTATGACATACTTTTTGATTCAAAGAGTCTCTTTTTTATTGTACTTCCTTGTAGTTTTTTTTTTCCCCTTTGCCATCAGTTTGAGTGACATCTCACTCTCTCCCCAGCTAATGGCATGGCCAGAACATTCTCCAGACAGCATTAAGGTGGTAACCATCACCCCAGATTACCACGGCACCCGTCACCTTGGTTACATCAGCGGCCTGAAGAAGTTTACCTGGTATCTGACATCTGTACTATGCTTCACCACGCCAGGGAACGGGCCTCGGAGTACACCCAAGCTTGTCCAGACGCACGAAGACAGTAAGTCATGCACAGCCATACCACAGAGACAGGAGTTGCACTCTGGGAACTGTAGTGCATTTTGTGGGAGTCACAATTTTATGTTCTGTCTCACAGTAATGGCTTGCGGTAGCAGGTTATAGTGTAATTACAGTTCTCTTAATATGCACGCTAATTAGTCTGATTGCAAAAAATGAATCCTTTGGAAAACAAAATGTTCTTTCTTCAGTGTTTCAGCCACATCGTTTCAGATTTTGTTAGTTTCAGCTGCAACACATATTGAGACCGCTTTTAAAGTCATCTTTTCTCGAGTGGCATTTTGATGCTTGAATTTCAATCAGGTACAAGTTATGTTAATGGTTTGTTCAGACTCTGCTGTGAGCTGAACATGAATTATAATGTCAGGTTGTGTTTTGACATTTCAGAGTACCCATAAATACTTTTGTGATGCTACAAATTGTTAGGTTAATTTGATTAGAGCTTATCAAGAGTTGTTGCCATAGGAACAGTTTTTTTCTGCATTGCATCTCATCTGAGTCGAAGAGGGTGAGTTATGGTAACATTCCAAAAAAAACCAAACAAACAAAAAAACACAGCGTGATTCTTATTCCTCTATGTCTGTGTGCGTGCGTGCGTGTGTGTGTGTGTGTGTGTGTGTGTGTGTATGTGCGTGTTTTTGTGTGTTATGTTTGGAACCCAGCCCCTGGTCCAGTGGGACACCTGAGCTTTACAGAGATCCTGGACACCTCCCTGAGAGTGAGCTGGGAGGAGCCCGTGGATAAAAACGGCATCATCTTAGGTGAGTTTATGCCCGCCTGGGTCTGTTTTTACCATCGCCAAGGCAGCGCTACCTCCACAGCCTCATAATCTCTTCCACAACAATGCACAGAGTTTGTTTCTTGGATTTCACAGCACTACGTCAGCCGTAAGCATAAATCCCAACATTTCAAAACAACCATTATATCCCATTTCCACAGCGAAAATAGACTACGGAGGTGAAAATATTTTGGGGGTTCGGGGAGACTGGGGGGGGGACAAGCATATTATCATATAAGCCCTACCCCTGAATGTCTAAATCTACTCTCTGAAGTTCCTTTGTTGGTGGAAGGAAAATGCTTGGGCTGTTACATTTCTCTTTGATGGAAAATGAAGTTAAATCTGTCCCCCTCTGTCTAAATGTAGTTGAACATCACATTAGGCTGTGCAGGTGGGCCTTTTTAGGGTGCTCCATATTCATTAAGCAGGTATTCTGCGTTCCTACTGCTTCATTAATGGATACACTTCTATTTAACACTCCATTGGGTTTTTTTTTTCTCCTTTTATTCTTTTTTCTTTTTTTTTTTTTGGCTCAAAGGCAATTATTGCTTTGTTGTTTGCACAAAACTATTCCCTCTGCCTGTTGTATTGTGATGTTCTGAAAGGCTGGCATTGTGAATGGGTGTGTGTGTGTGTGTGTGTGTGTGAGTGTGTGTGTGCGTGTGTGTGTTTTTGTATGCGTGCCAGTAACGTTGTTTATGCTTCCCGCTGTGTAGCCAGTCATTACGGCCAGAGCAGGAGTGAACTAATCATTTACTTTAACTGCAGAGAATCAAATCCAGTCCAACTGAGCTAAAGATGACTGTGAACATGTGCTACTGTTTCCAACCAAAGAAAAGACAAAATATCAACGGGTCTCGAGTGACAGAAATGGGATTTGATGAAGAGTACTCTCGCAAGGAGGCAAAAGATACCCGCCATTAAAAGTTACCAGAAACAGAAAGAAAGATGGAAAGAAGGCTACAAAGAGAGATGGAAAGCAGACTAGAAAGAGAGAAAGAAGGGGGGTTTGAGAGAAAGACATCGAATGGCATTGGATTCAGATTAGGGAAGGGAATGACATTAGTAGAACACTGGGCTGAATGGCTCTTGTCTATATCAGTAAACACAGCATTGTTGCCCTTTGAGTGTTGGGTATGCTTGTTTGTCCCAGGGCCTCCCAGTGCAAAGCTTGATTTATGAGAGCCTCAATGGGAGAGGACATTCAGTGATTGGAAACAGTGCTGACTGTGGAAGAAAATACTCCCAATAAACAGCAAATTACACAGGACCTCTCCTGGCTATTAGTCTCAGTTAGATGCAGGTTAGGGGCCAGGGTCCAAGGTCTAGACAACCATACTATACTGAGGTCGTCTTTCTCACCCCGCAGAGTTTGGGTCTAAGAGAATTGTTTATCTCGAGTTGCAGCGTGTGAAAAATCCCGTTCCCGATCTCAAACGTCCGGGGACTACTTGTCTCACATTGGCACAGTGGGAGCGAAATTGCAAAATGAGCTTTGGTTCCCCTTTGCTTGTTAGTTTGTTTGATGCCAGTGGCTTTTATTTTTTTTTTTTTTAATTTTTTTTTTTTTTTGCTATAAGCGCCGGTTTCAGTCACTGTTCTGTGTGTGGGCTGTTTAAGGCTACCTGGTGTCCTGGGAAGTCCAGGGGAAAAACTCCACACGCGTGGCCCGGACCATGCCCAACAATACTCTGGAGTACAAGGTGACAGGCCTGACCTCTCTGACTACATACACCCTGGAGGTGGCCGCCATGACCGGGGCCGGTATGGGCGCGGTCACATCCTCCACCATATCTTCAGGAGTCCCACCCGGTGAGTGCTGCTAATCTATGGTGTCTCTCTCCTCTGAAGTGTCTGTCTGTGTGGTCACATTCCTTGCTCAGGTTGGTCATTACGAAAGGAAGGATGCTTCAAAAGAGGAGAAATATGAACTTTTATCAGCAGTGTTCAGAGTAATCCAGTCGTTCAAATGCTCATTCTCAAAATCAATTAAATTAATAATTTAGTTCACTTAGAAGTAACGCAGCTAACAAATTATACATACAAAAACTGGGTTTAATATAGTTTAATTTTTTTATGGTCTGATATATATATGTGTGTATATTCTTACAGAGAGACAGAGAGATGTGAATATAAGATGCAAAGAAGAGCAGACAGATATTTTGGGGTTTTGCCCACTCACAGTGATGTCTGTGTTGACAGTGTTCTCTGACTAAGGCAGTCTCCCCAAGGATGTTCCACATGAAGTCTGAGTTCATTTGATGCATGTTCAGCTTAACACAGTTATTGATCAGTGCTATTCTGTCACCCAGGGCTATCTTAACACATTCCCATTTTTTTTTACTCCAGTAGTAATGCAGACACATTGTACAGCAGAGAGCCCTTTTTTGCAGTTCACAAGTGCGCCCAATCGTAATCCATATTTTATAATATGTATTGTAGGTGGCTGCTCTAATGTGTAGATCAGCAGTATGAAAATGAGTGATGATCTTTTAAGCTGGCCTTTTTCCTCCCTGGAAGCTGGCAAGTTGTTTCCAATGTCTGGTCATAAATCAAACGTGCTTGTGAAGGAGAAGCCTTCATCTAAACTAGCTTAAAGGCATACATTCTCCCTGAAAGAGACAAACGCGAAAATGGCCAAATGCCAAGCTGAAGCCATAATGCTTGCTAGGGAAAAAAAAACCCAAAAGAAAAGTAAAGAAAAAAAGAAAGAAAAGTGCATATTGTGAGATATTAGAAAAACAGACAGCTACAAAGCTTAGCAGGGATTTGTGGCAGATGCCAGGCTATGGATAGTCTGTTATTTGATTTCATTTCTTCAAAGTTTCCCCAAATCAAAAATAATACTTCTACTTAAACTAATCTTAGAGACTTCCATAGGCTGATGCCTAGGGTCCATCATCTTTGATTTATACCTTATCATTTTAACAGTTGAATAAATGATTCAGTGCCGCTCTAGAGTGATTAATGCCTCCAGTCCATCCGTTCTCATGAGGGGCAGATGTGCTGAGAGATGATGTGAATGTGTATTTGTTTCTGTTGTTGTGGTCGACTGTTTTTTTGTTTTTTGTTTTTTCCTCCCATATCCAGAACTTCCTGGACCCCCATCAAATCTCGTTATCTCCAAAATCAGCTCTCGTTCTGCCACATTGAAATTCCGAGCAGGGGATGATGGGAAAACATCTATCTCCAAGTGGATAGTGGAAGGGCAGGTGAGTGGCTGAGACTGCTCATTTACTTCATTTACATCTCAGTGTTTTCCCACCAAACGGACTGAAAACTGCAACACTTACCAAATATGTGGCATTTGACTCTGGGTGACGAAATGGGGACCGTAAACATTTCATACATTAGAGGGAGAGAGAGAGAGAGAGAGAGAGAGAGAGAGAGAGTAAGAGAGAGAGTAAGAGAGAGAGAGACAGAGAGAGAGAGAGAGAGGGAGAGAGAGAGAGAGGGAGAGAGAGAGAGAGGGAGAGAGAGAGTAAGAGAGAGAGAGAGAAAGGGAGTAAGAGAGAGAGAGGGAGTAAGAGAGAGAGAGAGAGAGAGAGGGGGAGTAAGAGAGAGAGAGAGAGGGAGGGAGAGTGAGAGAGAGGGAGGGAGAGAGAGAGAGAGGGAGTAAGAGAGGGAGAGGGAGTAAGAGAGAGAGAGAGAGAAAGAGAGAGAGAGAAAGAGAGAGAGAGAAGGAGAGAGAGAGAAGGAGAGAGAGAGAGAGAGAGAGAGGGAGTAAGAGAGAGAGAGAGTGTGTTGCTGATTCACATTTGAGTATGCTCGTCTCTGAAAATTAAAGAAGAAGAAACCGTAACATAACAAAACCAGCAGCTTTTTGATGTGACAGTCCTTTGCTGCCTGTCGATGGTCGTCTGCTTTTTATAGTCAGTGATTTTCAATTAGTTCTTTTTTTCTCCAACAAAGAGCATAAAAAGTCTTTGATTTTTGAAAGAGAACATTTGGCGAGCCTCCCTCGATGGTCAGTTGATGATTGTGCAAGTAGTATCTCTTTAGTGGAATCAGTCGAATGTTTTTTGGACTCCGTTAGATGTTTCTTGTCATTAAATATGTTTTCATTCAGTCCACACTTGTTTTACGACACAATACGAGGTTATTTTGATAGCAATCGCAATGCTGGAATTCCTTTTGAGCTCAGTTCTAACAGTCTTCACAAGCATAGAGATGACAGGAATGGGAAAAATTTCTACGCATCACAAAATACTCTTTGTAGCTTTTCGCACAGTTCAGGCCATGCAGTACATATACCTTCTTCATTTTCACTCACAACTTGACCTACATTTCTCCCTGCGTATGGATTTGGTGATGACTTGGATTTTCTCTGTGTATCTGGAAGTGCAGGAGTAGGAAGTTAGCATACAGCGATGAAAGACTGAATCATAGAGATGTAATTTGAAATAGACTGAACTTTTTTTTTTTTTTTTTTGAACTTTTTTTTTTTTTTTTTTTTTTTTGATTTGCCTGCCCCTGCGTCCAAACTCGCAGGGAAATTCAACCTTTCATCTAGACCCTTCTTGGGTTGTTGAGTTGATTGAGGTAGGCTATCTGCAGCTGCAGAAAATCTGTCACTGAGAGAGGGAGAGAGAAAAAAAAGAGAGAGAGAGAAGAGACGAGACAGACTCTGCATACCCACTAGCTATAAAATACAGCTCCAGTCACCAGCATAAGGTGCCATGCGTCTCCAATCTATCACGTTGGCATAAATGCTTACTGCATACAGTGCAGTCCATTGGTCATACTAAATCTTCTTAAGTGCCATGAGCTTTGATTGGTTTAGACCCTGCTCCCACATTGTGTGTCAAACACAAGGGGGGCTCATGTGTAGGTGTGTAGGTTTTTTTGTGTGTGTGTGTGTGTGTGTGTGTGTGTGTGGAGAACGCTTCTTTCGTCTCAGTGTTTCTCCTGTGGTCCTGTAGATAACAACGCTGTTACAGGCAGAGGTCCTCACTAAAAATGTTTAAGTCTTTGTCTCTTTAAATCATTCATAAAGTGCCGTAAGTGAAATTTATCATTTTTGTGTACTCAGTGGTCAATAGGGCTTTCTATCACTCCTCCTTCACCTCCTCCTGGTACACACACACACACACACCCACACACCAATATACATATATATCCGGAAAGAATTTATTTTACCAGACAAATTTGAAACTTGCTGGTTATGTTTCAGTAACAGTCTATGTCACAAACGCAAATATAATGTACACCTAGTTTGACGAAAGACAACGACCTCAAATCAGTTTGATTATTTAATGAACAGTAATGATTAAGCGAAATGAAAAGTAACGACTGAGGAAAACCTCAACATTAGCCGCTAAAATGTAGGCTATTACGAAACATCTGTAACCTGAAACATCTGTAGCCTGTTTAAAAAAAAGGCTAGGCCTACATGGCATCAGTATGTAGCTTATAGGCTACCAGGTGGCATTTTATTATCTCATTCTCTTATATTTTTTTTTATTGTGGCTAAGTCCTCTGCTGTCGACTTGAAATCAAACGTGTCCAATGTGTGTTTGCAGCTTGGAATGCACATAAGCCGCGTCACTCTCTCCTCCTCCAGATGACTTCGCAGCACTGTCTTAATTGGATTCTGCAGAGAGAGAAGGCTGCAGGCTGCTTTGCAGTCAAAACACAAATGTCCTGTTTAGGGTTAGCCTTCGCTATAGCTACGTTTTGTATGAGCATTATTACCTGACATTTTGACCAGCAAGTTTTTAATTTATTGTTTTTTTAATCAATTTTACCAGACAAAAACTGGTAATTACCAGCTAATAGAAGCCCTGATTTATGTATATGTATATATATATATATATATATACACACACACACACACACACATATATATATATATTATAGCAGTAAAAACGGCAGACTGTAAAGGAAGTACTTTTTAGTTGGGCGACAGACACCCTCCAGGAGCGTCACGGGGAAAGAGAGCGAGAGAAGAGGAAGAAGGAAAAAAAATCGAGAGAATAGACGAGTCTACAGTTGGCCTTTTTACACCTATCAGACCAGCATACCTGTCTGGTGGGGCCTAGATTCATACACAGCCTGTTGTGGCTAGCTCAAATTTCAAGGTACCAACAACAGATGTCCAAACGTTTTTGGCCTGGTGGAAATTTCCAATGCTTTCAATAGTCAGAATAGGTTCTGGTTGTACAAGAAAGAGGAGGGAAAAAAAGAAAAGAAAAAAATGTTAATAAACACAGTCAAGACATTGGTTAACAGTCACAGTAACAGTTAGTTCCAGCCACAACGCAAAAGACGTCAGTTCACAAAGTTCCGTTCCAAACACAAACACATCATTTTTAAGATTCAGTTCACCGGACTTATTTAAATATATATAAAGGGTAGAAACGAGCATTCTTTACCCACGAAGAAATTAGGAAAAAGAGAAAAAAAGCAAAAGAAAAAGAGAAGCGTTCTCCACAAGTTCTGTCATTCCTATAAACTGGACTGGATGTGTGTGTGTGTGTGTGTGTGTATATATATATATATATATATATATGAGTAATTGGCTAGTTGGATGAATGCATTAGCAGTGAAGGGCGGGTCTAACACTTTAGCTCCACCCCATTAGGTGGGTAGCATTGGCGACGAGGAAGAATGGAAGGTCCTGTTTGAGAAAGAGAACGATCCGGAAGCTCAGGTTTTGGAGGTGCCAAATCTAATCCCCTTCACCCACTACAGGTAAGAGCACACAGTAGCACATTCCATTTAATCATGCCAATGCTAATACTTTCTGGTTTCTCTTCTGTTCCTGCTCAAAACAGTTGCTTTTTTCCCTTTAGCTCTGACCCTGTATGATGGATCACCTTATCTCTGTGTGTTCCTCTCACCTGTGGTTTATCATTTGTTTCTTACAGCAGCTGCTGCAGTTCCAGCACTTATGGAACTTTCCAGAAAAAATCTTTATTTTACTCCAATGGTTTTCATTAGAGAGTTAGTTATTAGGGGAAGCTGGGCCTTATTATTGTCTGTGTTTATCACTGAAAAGCATGTCAACTTAGAATAACTTAATGAAAATAAGTCTTTATGAAATAAATAAGTTAGGTATATGCTTAATGAAAATAAGGGTCTTTGTGAAATGTCATTTTCATTTTCATTTTGAAATTTCAAGAATTTCAATTACTTAAATTTCATAGTCTCTTTATGTGTGCATATATGTGTGATCTTATTCCTTTGTGTGTGTGTGTGTGTGTGTGTGTGTGTGTGTGTGTGTATGTGTGTGTGTGTGTGCGCGTGTGTCACAGGTTCCGCATGCGACAGGTGAACATCGTGGGCCAGAGCCCCGTGAGTGCCCCCTCCCGCGTGATCCAGACTCTACAGGCCCCCCCTGACGTGGCCCCCAGCAGCGTGACTGTCCGCACGGCCAGTGAGACCAGCCTGTGGCTACGCTGGGTGGTAAGAGCTTTCCCCCCCGACTCTCAGCAAATGCCCCATTATAACTGCAGTGAAAACGCTCCCCTCATCAAACACTTTAAGTGCAGTGGTGCCCCAACAAATACCACGAGTCCTCTTATCAGAAAACGCACTTTCAGTTGGAAATGCAGAACAACATATCGTCCAGTGATTTATACATGCCTGACTTTCACAGTTTTGTTTTTCTTTTCTTTTCTTTTCTTTTCTTTTCTTTTCTTTTCTTTTCTTTTCTTCTCTTTTCTTTTCTTTTCTTTTCTTTTTATGTCATTGTGGGGGGACCTAGTTTGTAACTGAATTTGGTGGAATTAAGTATGATATCTTTTTACATTACATCCCCTTTTTTTCAGAGTTACAATTCAGGCAGAGGGCTGACAGTTTAAGGACCTTCTCATATCGCTTCTATTACACCTTAAATTTGACTCATCGTTTTACTCCAAAGTGTCATTAAGCTGAGTCATATGTGGTCCACCGAACACGGGCCCCTTCTCAACATTTTATCGATTTTCACATGAAATACAGAAAGGCGATGGTGAGAGGGTCCAACGGTTAAATTGAGAGTCTCTCCATTTCGAAGCTCTTCATTGTCTGAAATTAAAAACGAAAAAAAGAAAAAAGAGCCAAGGGCCGGCTGACGTTCGTGACATCTCACTCACGGAGAAGTTGGCCCAACACCAAGATGTTAAGTTCATTTTCGAGGGCCATAAAGATGATGAAACATTATCAAGTCTGGAGTTATGCATTTATGGTGCATGTTGATTTAATAATGCTCTGCCCGCTTCATTTGGAGATGTCCAGTCTCATCCCACCCAGGTCGGATTAGTGGATGAGACAGGCCGTGAATACGGTTTTATCTTCCGCAGCCTCTGCCAGATACGGAGTACAACGGCAACCCAGAGTCGGTGGGGTATAGGATCCGTGTTCGGAGGGCGGACGGGCGCGGCGAGCCTCGTAACCTGCTGGTGAACGACAGGCTGGAGAGAGAGATGACTCTGGAGGGACTGGAGGAGTGGACGGAGTACCTGCTGCAGATCCAGGCTTTCAACTCCATCGGCCCCGGGCCCTGGAGCGACACGGTCAAGGGCCGGACACGGGAGTCAGGTGAGAATTCACACACACACACAAACACACACATGATCACTGCAGTTCCCAGCCCGCGGTCGACACCTGGTCCATTGCATGCAGATCATTTTCAAGGCAAAGGTCAGATTCTATGTCTGTGTATTAGGGAGTAGTAGGCGCACTTCCAGTTTGAGAGGAAACTGCGTCCACCTGTATGTCTCCTGTTTTTCAATTTGCCTCCTAAGATGAGCATGCTGTTGGTCAGTATTAAATTGTAAACAAGTTAATAGAAAAGTGCACCTCTTTCAGGCGGTCATATGAGAAATGCCCATATTTTCCAAGTGGTTCCTGGGATGGACATCTGGAAATATTCACTCTATTGAAAATTGCATTAATAATGGCAAACAGGTGGTCCTCAAATTAAATCTCTCTCTCTCTCTCTCTCTCTCTTTCTGTCCTTCTCTCTCTCCTCTCTCTCTCTCTCTCTCTCCTTCTCTCTCTCTCTCTCTATGCAACGATTTTGACTGTATCCTCACAGCACCCCACTCGAAGCTCAGAGTCATTTGATTGGAGATATTCTGTACGAGTGCAGGCCTCTTGTGCAGATAAATAAAATGATGATTGTCCGCCTTGCAGTCAGTGGTGCACCTACTTATCTTTTATCCCTCTCTGGCAAGAGAAGTGTTGGCCAGTTTCAGGCCGAACAGAAAAAAAATCACACTTTTAATAAACCCATTCCTAGGGCTGATGCAGGGCAGCTGTAATGCCCAAATGAGGTTCATGTGACGGTGAAGATTTCAAATGGGGTGTCATACAGTAATGGTAGGAGTGTGGTCAGGTGGAGAGACATGCAGGGCTAGGATTGGCTGCCTGATGAGGCTTTGCCTACATAAAGTGTCTATCAGTGTTACAGAGGAGAGGTCTGCTTCTACTGATGAGTGAACATACCCAACCCGAGCAGCTGAGTGAGGCATCTCTCGCTTCACACTCACACTCACACACATGCACATGCACACACACTCATGTTAAAGCCACTTACTGCACCTCAGCAGTGTGTGTTCTCCGGACCACCTCTGCTGAGGGTGTGGGTGGGTGGTTCAGTTACTGATCTGACCTGCAGTTTACACAGAACCGTGGGCTGTGTTAAAACATAGCGTGATGAAGGTTTATGATATCACTGTGTTTGCCCAGTGCCGTCTGGATCTCCAGAGAACGTGACAGCCGAGGCCATGAGCTCAACGCGCATCCTGGTAACCTGGGGACCCGTGCCGGAGCAGGAGCAGAACGGCAACATCCTTGGATACAAGGTGGTCAACTGTTCACAACTGGCTTTTTATGACACAAGACCTGTTATAGAGGGGCAGCGATGGCCTGTTATAGAGGGGCAGCGATGGCCTGTTATAGAGGGGCAGCGATGACCTGTTATAGAGGGGCAGCGATGGCCTGTTATAGAGGGGCAGCGATGGCCTGTTATAGAGGGGCAGCGATGACCTGTTATAGAGGGGCAGCGATGGCCTGTTATAGAGGAGCAGCGATGGCCTGTTATAGAGGAGCAGCGATGACCTGTTATAAAGGTCAAGCGATGTACCGTGAAGGTTGTTAAAAGAAAAAGAGAAAATTAATCCAGCTCGTTAAGAGGCACAAGGATCGGTCATGTCCGAGCTCTCCCAACCCTTACCAACAAACTTGATATGATGAAATGACATGTAAGACCTCAGGAAAAGTGAATATGTTTCTCTCAAGAGGTGGAATAAGTGTAATTTTTATTCCTGACATGCTGAAATTCCCTACAGTTAGTAATCCCAGACCACTTCTCCTCTAGACTCTCCTTTTTTCTTTTGAACTGGCAGAATGAAAACATATTCTTAACAAAAATAAAAAATTACACATCCCGTATCTCATTAGCACAAAAAATTAAACACATAAAAACATGCTGAAAACACTGAACCTTAAATATGTTAAGTGCCCTCCCCCCCTCAACCCTCCCACCCCCACTAAAAAAAAAAAAGGGAAAAAAAAGCAGCATTTAAACGTCCTTCATGGTGTTCCTTTGTGTCTCAGAATAATGACAGACCAGTCAGAGATAAAGAGCTGTTCTCCCAGAATTTCTCATTAAGAATTAATGCCCAGCACAGTACAGTAGCATCACTCCTTTCACTTTTGGTAATGAACCGGACGGTAAATGCATTAATTGCGAGTCTAACCCTTGAAGAAGGGCAAATATTTGCACTGGGATGTGGAGCTGTGAACCCATATGTTCAGAGCAGCCTCCTCCGGTTTTAAGTCAACAGCAATTAGAACGGAAGACAGACACTGTAAAATATCCATGTAAAGAGAAGACCTTGAGATATCTTTTACCCACTGCAAACATATTGTTGTGTGGGTTTAAAAAAAAAATTAAATAATAAATAAATAACTTTCTGTCAGCATTAAATTCGCACACTTCTGTCACACTGGCCATTGTTGTCTGTGGTGTGTAAAGTCGCCTGGTGACGTTTGGTAGAACCGCGTCCGTGTTTTTCAGGTTTTCTACAAAGAGAAGGACTCCGGGTCAGAACCGCAGGTGCACGTCGTCAAGGGAAACCTGACGCAGTCGGCCCTTCTCAGGGGCCTGCGGAAATACGTCCAGTACGAGATCCGTGTGCTGGCCTTCACTCGCATCGGTGACGGAGAGCTGAGCAACCCCGCCGTGCTGGAGAGGACAAAAGACGACGGTAAGCCCGGGCTTTCTCTCCGAATATTCCTTCACAGCTCTCAGCCTTGAGGAACGCTCAGTTCGCCAATTCACTCCGGCATGCCGGCTTTTGTTGTCACACAGGAAGAGAAGCGCTTTATCTCTCAAATCCGAGTTTTTTTAAACGGTTAGAAAAGTGCGCTTCTTGATGATGCATTGCTTATATAAATCCGTACAGTGCAAGCTACCCAAAAGGGAGGTCTGCCTGGTTCCAATCTATTTCAAATAACGGTCATTTAGCCTGACAGGACCTTACAAACAGATCCCTACAGAAACTCATATAGAGGAGACAGAGAGGCCGTCTGTGTGTGGGGACTGGTGGGATACAGTGGAGGGGATATATGGACTATGTATTTTCACCACAGCATAAATAAGCTCTCTGTCTCTCTAAAAGTTGGCCTCCCCTACCCAGGGAAAAAAAATTATACAGTCAGTGCCATGAGGTCTGGTGGAATTATGGTTCATCCCAAATGTACTCACCATTTGGAAGACAATTAGTTATTTGAAATCTCTTTCACGAACCTTTTTATTCAGCTGTTGTAGAAAGCAGGTTTTCCCATTTTCCCAGGGTAAGATTACACTTGGTTTGTATAATATAGACAATTAGCATATTTGTATTGTTTACAGACTCACAATGTAAATGCAGTTAAAATGATAATTTTATTATGAGCTGCGTAAAGGAATTATGAACTGAAAAAGAGTTTTGTTTCCGTTCACCAGGGTTTTGTAGATTTGAGAGTCTCAGAGACATGTGAAGGAGGTGCTGTCACATGGGATTCTGGGATGGAAAAAAAACAGTCACTAGAGCTTTCTCTGTTTCTCTCTGAGTATTCAGCAGAGACTGCGTACTCACACACACACACACATATACACACACATCAAATTTCAGTCACAAAGAGCATGATAATCAGGGGCGTTAAATGTTTAAGCGCCAGGGACAACTCTGCCACCAGGGGGCCTGCTTACACGAGATACGCCTCAGTTAACTTTAAATAAATCTAATTATATTTAAACATTTCCCACAGTTCCTAGAGTGAATCATCTGACAGCACTGCTCTCAATGAATGACGCTCTTGCTTGACTCTGTTATCTACCTGGGGGTAGGAAGAAAAACATGCTCGCGCACGAACACGAAGAACACGAAGAACGAGGTATCACGGAAGGCTTTTCCTAGTCGCGCAACTCTGCCCTGAATGCCAAACGAGGAGGGATCTTTTCCTCTGAGGAGACAGGGCAGAGAAGCGCTCCAGCCCACCTGTTCGTAAGAGGCATTTTCAAAAGGCTGTATTGTAATATAGGTAGGTTAGGGTGTAAAGCACTGAAGTGGTGGAGTCTGATTAATGGACTCTGCATGCCTGCAGTCGTGTGGAACGCCAGCGCTCTCACAAGTAGAGATAACGGGTCTCTTTTTAAATGGGCCTGGTAAGTGGAGCTCCCTCTGGACAGACTCAAAAGAACCTAGGCCATTTCACCGCTCTCCTCTTACGATGGAGAAGACGGGCATGGAGCCGCGCGTGTCTCTTTTCGTCTGTGCTCACTCGACCTTGGCGGCAATTATCTCTGTGTTTGCCTTTTAAATCCCCCCCTCTAGAACAGCCTTCATTAAGAACCCAAGGTACAGTGCAGTCCAAAAAAAAAAAAAAAAAAAAGTGGAATTCAGAGGGATTTTAAGGTCTTGAAGGATAGCACCTTTATCTTTTATCACCGTACATCAAAAGGAAAGAGAAGTCTTAGTTTGAAGGATTTGCCCCAGCATTGGTTCCCTAACTGAAACAGTCTTTAATTAGATTTAATTAGGCTGCATCAGCGGAGTTGACAGCAGGTTGGACATTTGTCCTCACTGCGATTGGATTAGCGAGCCTTAAAGTAATTAATGGCCACAGTCTTAACGACCACTATGGAGTAACCCCGCGATTGCTTTTAGACAGAGTTTGTGTCGTGAAATGATTAGCAAATGTGTTTTTTAATCTCTATATTAATACAGAAACCATTTACTCTTAATAACTGGTTTGTACTGAGCAACAAAAATAACTTTCGTCTCAATGTAATCTCCATAATTCCCAAGGCGTAATAAGAGTTGAAAGGAGTATGACAAATATTTGCAATATAATGGTGTGTGTGTGTGTGTGTATGTTTGTGTGCGTGAGACAGAGAGAGAGAGAGAGAGAGAGAAGGGAGCAACTTGGAGAGACATTTTTCTTTTAAAGTGCTTCCTGTCTTAGTGTGTGGACAAATGTCCCTATGGAACCTCACATTACAAACAAACAAACCAACAAACAACAACAACAACAACAAAAGCGAGACAAATCAAATTCCTGTCATAGATGCACAGTCACAAGTGGCTCAGTGCCTTGGAAATGAAATCCATCTGGCCTAACTAACCATTGCAACAAAATTAATCCAGAGAGAGAAAACACATATGAACGGTAACCCATGTTGGCAAGCATCTGTGAGAAGAACCAGGCAGATTGTGTTTTGGTATGAAAAAAAAAAACTACATTTTACACGAGGTCTGTTGTAGCATGACGTTTATAAGAATCGAATGGGGGCTGAGAGCATGGCGCTGAGCAGTATCAGAGGCTGCTGTCTTTGTCTGACTTTAGTTTGCTCCTGGACTCTCTGCTCTGTTCCACCAGACTACTGGATTCTATCTGTGTTGACTGCCTCTCCACAGGTGTCCTGTTAGCAGATGTATGGTTCTGCCAGGGAACACCTGCAGTCTTGAAACAGAGAGAGGGAGAGAGAAAGAGAGGGAAAAAGAGAGAGAGAGTGTGTGTGTGTGTGTGTGTGTGCATGTGTGCGCATCTGTGTGTGTGTTTAGAGGAGGACGGCCAGCAGGAGAATGAAACAAACCCTTTAATCAACGCTCTCTTAAACAGCTTTCTCCCTGTTTTAACTCGGGTGACAGGCAGTGTCCTTCAGGGTAGGGCGCAGCGTCGATTAGCCCCCTCCAGCCTCCATTGCTCTGCAACTAAAGGCATGTCTTTTAAGCTGTGACTGTCAGCATGGGCTGCTGGCCCCACCCTAACTAACACACACACACACACACACACGCACACACAGCTTTATGTACACTCCCCTACTGCATATGCCAAGGCGGATGGGAGAAAAAATTAGTGCTCGAAACAGAACAATGTCTAACACTGGTCCACGACTCCTTTAGTTTTTCCCTCAGGGTGTGAATATCCAGCAGGTGTTAAGTAAAGAGTTCATGGGGTTATTCGTTTAGGTCACATTTGTGATGGCGTAGCATTAACATCAACGCACCTCCAAAGATATCTCTGTTTTCTCAGTGCAATTGTACACTACCACAAAAGGCCTTTTAGAATTCAGCTTCATATACAGAGCACATGGTGTATTCACACACTGCAAGTTCAGCTTTGCCTGACCCAAAGCTGCTGGTTCTTCATCTCCCTCAAAGACCTGATGTCAAACATGTTCCTTTGACTTTGGTGGTTTAAAAAAGAAACGCTGACAAGACCTGCCCGGATTCTCTTTGATTGTGAGCGTCTTTCAAACACAGGTGTTCTGTATTGTAGTCTCTTTTGAAAAATAAGCATAGCGATCTTTCTTTTCTTTTTTTTTTTCTTTTTTCTTCTGTACATTTGTGAAACAAGCCGTCTGCTCTGAATCACCAGAGCTGCACTGTGTTCTTCCATTTGCCCACTGATCAAAAAGTATATGAGATTTTGTCCTCTTTTTTACTGATTTGATTGTTCCTGTGGTCCTAATGTCGTTTCTCTCTTCCTCTCCCCTTCTTTAGTTCCAGGACCTCCTGTGAGGCTGGTGTTCCCAGAGGTGCGTCTGACTGAAGTGAGGGTCGTCTGGCAACCCCCTGTGGATCCTAATGGAATTATCATGGGTAAGACTAAACTGAACCGGTTAACCTCTCTGATCTGATGCCAACTCTGATTGGTCACTAAGCCCATTGTGTCAGAACCGCCAGCTGTCGTGTCTGTCTTTCTGTCGATGTGCAGGTTCTGTCGAGGGTTGGGTTCGATTCCAACAGATAACAAATTGTTCACTGGCACCCCTTGTCTTATCCTACGGCTCTTGATTCAACTTAGGGTCCTGTGAGTTATTTCTTTAACATGAAAAAGTGTCTGCTTAGAAGTCCGTTTAAATGTAAAACATGTGGGGCAAGACAGAGGGAACCTCATTCATCACATAAAGACACAGAGAGATTAATTAGTTTACAATGAGCATTAGCATCCCTTTCGCAGTATGATATCGATTGTGATTCATTGCTCAACTCAGACTCGGCTGCTCCGTCGTCCGCGCCGTCGGATCTGACGCAGCTGTTTGGCACTCAGCTCAGACTCTTACCTGAAAACGTTAGGACTCCACTTGCAGAGACATGACTCACAACATAAGTCTGATAGGAGAAAAGACACGCGAGGTAACATTCAGCTCTGTCCTCTTGCACCACTAGCATAGTTAAAAGCCATAACAGGTCCCATAACCTTGAATATTCTTTAAATCTGGAAAAGAGCATGAGTTAAAAGCAGGGGTGACAATCCTGCCAGTAAATAGTAAAATCCCTTATTTCTGTCTCCGGCATTTAAAAAAAAAAAAAAAGACAAACCGTTTGTGTGCCTCACCACTAGTGCCAAAAGGATACGTCTCACTGGGGGCTCCGGGAGGACCCATGCTCCATGACTTAAGCCAAGCCTCTTTGATGTACCTTGCTTCACATGAACAACAGACCCCGGCTCTCTGTGTTTGAGCTGCGACTGTACGAGAGCACAAAGTGTGTCGGCCTAACTCTGGCTGACACAAAGACACGCGGTGGTGCATGTTGATGTTTCAGACCCTGTGAACGCATCCGTGTCACCCCACACCTGAGACTAATTCCATATACGAGGCAAAGGAGCGGGAGAGGAGAAAATCCGCACTCGGGTAATAAGATTAGACTGACTAACACCTCATAGTGAATGAAGCTCAGAATAGCTGCCTGTCAGATCTGACTGGTTCTGCGGAACAAACCGGAAAATAATGCTTAAAACCTGAGGAAGACAGAGCAATGTGGTCTCAAAAGTTGTTTTTTGTTCTGTTTTGTTTTTTTCCTCCCTTTTCTTACAATTTTGTATTCTGTGGATTGGAGGTTCCATTGAGGGATCAAACAATTTTTAGCTTGAAGTCAACAGAATTAAGTCTCACAAAGATGCTCCCAATTACAATACAAACAAGTTGGGATTTTTCGTGCATACGCGTCTTAAAACGTGATTGGTCGTATGTTAGCAATTTCCCTCTCATTTAGTTCATCCCTCACTCATTTTTCTCTTTGAAATACAGCACTGCACGGCCATTTAACCAGACATCATGTAAGCTTGTTTTATTCATAGCGTGGCTCAAATGTAATCCTTTTTTTCGAGAGCCATTGAAAATGTGCCCTTTTTTTCCCCTCCTCTGAAGGCTCCGAGAAGCTGACCCTTAATGTCGTTGGAGAGCAATGGGAGCTGGCTTGTGAATTTTGCAGCCGATAGAGTAATCCTGCTTAAATCTGCCCTCTGCTTGATCTCCCCGCTCGGCTTTTTTCTTTTTCTTTTTTGTTTCTTTTTTTTCTGTTTTTTTTTTTTTTCCTGAACTAAGCGGCGCGGCCATAGCCGTGAAACAGGGAGAGCTTGTGAAAGAAGCAGAAGACCTAACGCGGAATTTCATGCAAGATCACACAGGAGCTCAGATGTGCTTGAATGGTGAATCCTGGCTGAGCACATGTTTAGGCGGGGGCAGCTGTAGCCATGAAACCTTGTTAATTATATCAGGAGCCATTTCAGGCAGCTCAGCACTGTGTATTCAGCACACCATCATTTTTCTCACTCTCTGTCTCATGTCAGGAGGCTGTAAACTTAATCATCGTACTTATAAATATAGTTTCATATTTTTATTTATATTTATAGGTATGTATATATATACACATATATCCCTATATTAGGAATCTGAATGGTTATATGTATAAACAGATAACCGAAATTGTGTTGGAAATGTTAACAAAAAATTACAAACCGATAACCGATTGTCATAAGCTCAGTTTTTCTGCAGTCAGAAGCAGAGTTCACAAAAAATGTTCAGTTTCACCACTGATTCACTAGAGTGGCCCTACAGAACAAGCTGCTAGCAACACAAGTCCCAAACTGCAGCCCGTGCTTATCTTCATCCGCAAGAAGTGCAACAAGGGACAAAGTGAGAGAATTACGTTGCTAATCTCTGAAACTGTTGCAGCCCGTTTCAGTCGCTGAAGATGTCGGCTTCAGCAAACGAACGACATACTTAGAACCTGACTATAACTTGTCAAGTCCGACGACTGTGATTGCTTGGTTACAGAATGTATACAGTGACCTGTCTGCATAAGCAGTTCACATGACTGGTCATAAGCAGTTCAAACGTACAGTTTATGATGTACAAACGTACTGTTTTTTTTGCTTTTGTTTTTTACTTTGTTTTTTTGTGTTTTTATTTTGCTAAGAGCAAATCTGTCTTAGTGCAAAGCTGCATATTAATAAGGTGGTATGAGCCATTTTTACATTTAGGCTTACCACAGCAAAAGGACACATGACCCCCCACCCCCCAAAAAATCCACATTTATTTTGCTCATACAGCAAAATGTTTTCCAGTAATTTAAATGACCTTTCACCGTCTAACCCAGACAGTCCTTAAGTCAAAGCACTAAAACAACACAGCTTGCCATGCACACTCACTGCATCTGCAGCGGGAGAGAAAGGAAAAGTATTGTGAGTGAAGTAAAGAACTGACGTCTCGATTATCTTCTACTTCACAGCTTCACACTCCACTTGTCCGTGTCATAGTGGAGTACAAGCTGTCCTCCAGACGAAGCCTGAATATGTATGAGACTGAAAAAAGAGTGTATCACTGCTGTGGAAAGATGCTTTGTCCACCTGCTTGAAAGTGAAGGTTGCCCCACCTGAATGGTTCTGTTTACCCCAATCAACACATTTCTGACTCAGTGTGCCTACACCATTAATGGACAATGTCATGTTTGTATCAGTGCACCACATGCATTGAGAGCACTTGCTGTCAGTCATTTTATTTGCGATTCAGACTCGTTCGGTTCAGAAAATGCTGAATTCACTTGGTGAAAAGTTCCTTAAACCTTGGCTTGAGAAAATGATGACATCAGTTCATCAATTTAAGGGTCACATGACCCTAAACCCTCGCCCTAACCTTACTTGAGTGTCACTAATTTGGTGGGCGTTGACAGAGATGAAATGTTTTTGGAGACTTAAGCAACTGTCAGCAGGAGTTCACGACCCAAGCAGCGGGACAGTGCTGTCAGAGACTGCAGGGCTGCTATCAGCTGTTTGTGGGAAAAAAAAAAAAACCAAAACGCTGGGTTACTCCCCTATCCATAGGGCTTTGCCCTCCAGAGCAAGGCTGCCGTTGTCAGCCACTCGAAGACCCATAATCACTAGCCAATGAGTGAAGGGAAACAGAGCTGAGGGGTGATGACCTAGCCAATCACACGGGCCAATGCCCTCACCGTGGAAACGCTCCACCATGGCAAAGCCCTAATAAACAGCCATGGTCAGAGCTCCACAGAAGGATGAGCAAAATAGGCAGTTTTCTCACAGTCTCTGCTCAGAGCACTCTAGACTTCCTCTCGAAAAACAGATCTTAAAATAAAGGCTGTGTGAAAGAAAAAGGCTGCTTGTTACTCCCATCACCCCTTTGTCCCACATGGCTGGACTGGACATTAGGATGAAGTAGAGACCTAAGAGTGCAGCAGCTTGTTTGAGAGAGCAGGACAGTCTACTTTATCGTTTTACAGCCACAGGTCACCATGCAGAACAAATACAGCTGAAGATAAATAGATACATGAATAATATTCCAACTCACGCTCCGGCCAGGTTTTACCCATACACATTCAGTTCCCAGCCTGCTTCCTGATAATGTTGTCATTTATTACACGCCTTTTGTGTGTGTGTCTGTATGTGTGTGTGTGTGTGTGTGTGTGTGTGTGTGTGTGTGTGTGTGGCCCACTGACAAGATGCAGATGGCACCGGCCTACAGGCTACACTCAACAAAAATGTCTTGGTGCGGTAAAAGATTGCATTGGCTCATACTCTTAATTTTCCAAAAGTGACCAAATTCCATCTGTCAGAAAAACAGAGTCATTAATCGCAGAGCAGTAGGAAGTGTGTAATTAATGCATACAGAAACATTTATAACCGCAAACATGTGTTGTTTAATGCCCCAGAGTAAATTCAGTGTGACACTGGTACACACTAGCACCATCACACCTGCTTCAACTACCCTGTCGTATTTATGAATTGAAATATACCCTGTTTGAAAGTAACTCAAATACAGGGAGCAGTGGAAGGAGAAGAAAATGAAAAGAAAAGTTATCTTCTCTCATTTATAAGAGAGAAATGGATGTATAGTATAAGCAGAAGTTGACGGGAAGTCACTGATAGTAGAAGAGATTTTCCAGAGTAAGGCGAACCTTTGAAAGTCACTCATCACATAAACTTCTCACATCTGATGTGGGTGTTTCTGAAGTACATCTTCAAACAGTTGTCTTTGAGGGGAAATTGCTTTCTTCCTCTCCTTTGGAGAATTGTGAGAACAATATTTGACTGGAAGGTTTTGCGTAAAATAAATAAATAAATAAATAAAATACAGTCCCTGTCTTTTGGAAGGTCTTAGTCATTTGAAGTGGTTTTGAAAGAGTGTACTGGAAGTGTAGCTTCAGGAGTTTGGCTTAGCTCAGGTGCCCTTGATGTTTTTTTTGCCTCAGGATACCAAGTGGCTTACCGTCTGGATTCGGGAGATCCCAACCAGTTCACCACTGTGGAGGTGGGTCCCGACACCCGACATTTCACAGCGGTCGGCCTCACTCCAGAGTCTGGATACGTGTTTCGCATCGCCGGGAAAACCGAGCAGGGCTGGGGCACTCCCGCACAGGCCATGGTCATCACCACCGAAATTAGAGGTGATTTTCTCATACATGCACACACACATGCATGCACACACACACACACACTTGAATACACACACACACACACACACACACACAGACATCCATACACACATACACACACACATGCACACACACACACATGCTTACACAGCATACGCACAAAAGACTGTCCTATTCAATAGTGCAATAATAATTTATGGGTGCATAGAGACCATTCTTCCCCCAATTATATCTTTTCCATCAGATTATTTCAGTGCGTTCATTTTCTTAGCTACATTACAGCCTGTACAAAACCTATTCATTTTGGTCTTTATCTGGGTAGCGTGATTCCCTGCATACCTAAGTTGAGTTGACAGCTAGGACATGTTATCATGAACATAATTATTTCATCTGCTTGTGGTGTATTTGGTTATCTGACAGTTCACTGTCGAGATCTGAGAGCAGAAGTACCGGGTTAAGAATGGAAAGTCATGGTTGAGGATCAGCTTTAGACCCAGCTGAAACAGATTGATCCTTCACTTTAAAACCCCTGCAAAGAGACAAGACGAGCGACTGAGATGACAGGGAGGGGAGGGGTGGGGTGTGGGTGGGGGTGGGGGTGGGGGTGGGGGTCTATTCAATAGCTTTCCCAGCGCACAATCTGCATCTTTAATGGTGATCGATATTACCCACCTTTAAATAAACAATTATGCCTCTTCACATTGATTTCTCCAATCAAGATCGATGCGGTCACGCAGCGCTGTGTTACAGGGGGCAGGGACGAGTAGGGAGGCCAGGGCTAGGAGGTTGAGTGATGTGTACACTGGGGGCACTCAGCTCCATAATTCTGAGTTAGTCAGCAGCAGTAAGACTCATCTGACCTCTGACCTCTCTACTCCTCCTCTTGCTTCTCCAGAGCGGCCCCAGCCCCCGAAGAAGCTGAGCGCACCCCAGGATGAGGTGCAGTCCCGTCGGCTGCGACTCAGCTGGACCCCAGGGGAAGACGGCTCCTCGCCCGTGCGCTACTTCACGCTGCAGACGCGGGAGCTCCCCGAAGGAGAGTGGATCACCCACTCCTCCGCCATCAGCCACAACTGCACCTCCTGGGAAGTAGACCGGTGAGAGCCTTCACCACGTCGTCGCCCGACTCCTTCAACACAACCACACCTACAGACACTGTGCTGCAAAGCAGTCCCTGCTGGGAAGACTTAATTCACTGCACTTTCACCGCTGAGTAAAAGATATTTCTCATCTTTATCTAGGCTCTTAACCTTGCTGGAGCTGTATAGCAAGAGTTATATGACAGTACTGTTATTAAAAGCTTGGGAGCTTTTTCTCTTTTTTATTTTTTTTAGTTTTCCACTGGACTAATTTACGACGCTCCCTGTGATTTGGAAAGTGGGAAAAACAATCTGCAGCAGTGAACCATCTGCACTCTGGCTTTTGCATTTGAATTACACTTTTGCTGCAACTGTGATTATAAAGGCAGTCAAATGGTATTTTATGTGCATTCAGAGGGCCATCTCATCTTGATTATGATGACTCCTCTCCCTCTGGTTAGGACTCTCTGGTCTATAGGCATTTTACTGCCTTCTAAAGAATCTGAGCGACACTCAATGGATGATTTAGCCTTGATTTGTGTCTTAAGCTGAGGAGAGTGGGTTGTTTTCTCCCTCCTCTATGTTATATCAAACTGTAGTCCTGATATCAGACTGCAGTCCTAACACACTGACTCTCAGGGCTGTGTTCAAATTTCCTAAACAGAACAAATCTAATACTTAGATAGAAATGTTAGAAATGAAAACACATTGACTGAATGAGAACTTGACAGAGGTAGCTCGATCCAGAGTTTGCACCTGGGTCCAGGCCAAATGTTTAAGTACCATCATCTTATCTTTCTTTCTCTCTTTCTCTCTCTTTATATAGGGATAGATAGATAGATAGATAGATAGATAGATAGATAGATAGATAGATAGATAGATAGATAGATAGATAGATAGATAGATAGAATTGTATTGCTATGAAGAATGCATCCGTTACTTGCCCCCCCCCCTTTTTTTGCCTACTGTTGTTTGAAGAATAATCCTGTAATTTTCATCCATACCCTTGAGTTTTGATGAATTCTGTCTGTAACATTTGTAGATGCGAGCACATACACGCACTGCTGAGCCACATGATAGGCAATGATAGGAAAAATCTTTGTCCAATATGAAAGAATTCACGGGTTGTGCAATCCCTTAGGCTGAAACCCTTCACTTCATACAAGCTCAGAATGATGGCAACTAATGACGTTGGAGACAGCGAGTACAGCCAAGAGACGGATGCAATTACGACTTTACAAGATGGTGAGTAAAGATGGAAGTGTGTTCCGCACACGCCCATAGGCAGTAGCTGAAGTCGTCCTGAGCCCCACTGAAAAGAGGAAATAACTACCTGTATGAAGAAACCAACCTGTGTCTTAGGCGTGTTCTCTTACTCTGTACTTTAATGGAAAATTGCAAGCTACAGAAGACTGACTGAAACGATTTTTTGCCACAGCCTGTTGTGATTTTTTTTGTTCGGACAACATTGGTTTTATTTATTTGTTTGTTTGTTTATTTATTTATTTCTATCCTTAGTTCCGGATGAGCCCCCTGTCATTCAGGCTGTGAGGCCCTCCACGACCACATCTGTCCTGGTGCAGTGGCTGGTATGGAATTTTAATCGCTCTCTCAGGAGGACTCCGAGAGCCCCACAGCCCCCTACTTAATGTCTGTTTGCACTGACTCGCCGAGTCTTGAGTGACTGGTTTGCAAATGAACCTGTTCAGTCTGAAAAGATAGGCTAACATCCTGGAAGGTTATCACCTATTAAATGCATGCATTACCAATATAATCTGTTTAATTATCTGATTTTCATCAGCGAACAGGCTCCTTAACAGGACAATCCTCTGGGACCCTGTTACGCATTGCTTAGTATTCCTTTGGCATGTTGGCATATCTTGGCGCTACAGCATATTGATAATGCACATTTAGCAAGTTCACAGAGGACTCAGGCTTGCCTTGGATAATTAATATCCATGCATACAGGCCATCCCACACTCCAAAGGGATATTAATTAGTTGCTGAAACCTTTATTCAGTGACCTATGAGCCCTGGAGCAGCTCCCCGACTGCCTTGTTTTATCACTGAGAACACTGAAGCCTCACTGAGTTGATTGTTTTTTTTTTTTTTTTCTTTCCCTGCACAGGCTTCTGTTAATTACCTACAGAACCGACTCTCCCTGAAATTACATCCTCATCTTTTATTTATCGCATCTGCTATATGCTGGACCCTAATGCCATGGACACTGGCAATGAGGATTAGTCAAATCTGCCTGTCACTTTGTCTCGAACACGTTTTTTTTCCTTCCCTCACCGTCTAAAGTGTTCTTTAATAAGGAACAGGAGATCAGTAAAAAGAATGTGACCTTTCATTTCGTCTATGGTGTTGCAGCCGCCCAAGGACGAGAGTGTGAATGGGGTGCTGGTGGGGTACCGTCTGTATTACCGCGAGCTGCAATATGACAGCACTCCGCCGGAGTCAAAGAAGACCATTAATGGCTCTTCTTCACGTGCAGATTTGACAGGTACGGTAATGGCTCTTCTTTGCGTGTTGATTTGGTCAGACACAGTAATAGCTCTTTGCGTGCTGATTTGGTTAAGTTGAGTAATGGCTCCTCTTCGCCTGCTGGTTTGGACAGGTATGCTAATGACGGCGTCAAGGCTCTCGGTGTACCGCGACTTTATCTGAGGGGGGGTTGTTTGTTTGTTTGTTTTGGCCTCACGGAAAATCATCTTTTTGGGTTATTGAAAAATAAATATGTTGTTTTCCTCCCAAGCACTTTATGTGTATTTCTTCCTCATTTTCCAAGCTGTGATTTGTGACGTTTGTGAGGATAAGCAGCGCGTTCTGCAGTCTCATTTTTGGCAGAGGAAAAGTAGGGCTTTAGAAATACAATTGGATCACAATCATTGACGCCTTTGAAATGGTTGAAGTAACCCATGAAATATATGTCAATATGCTGAATTTTTGCCCGGTCAAAGCTGGGGCAATCGAGCTTGAACGTTATCTGAGCTTTTGGACGCCAGCCTTTCCCGTTTTTTTCCGTTGGTTTGAGAATAATTTTCCGCTGGATGGCTGAGCTGAGGTGAACTCATTACATGCTTGGGCCGCGTGAGGTTGGCGAATCACGAGGTTGAGCCCGAGTCTTCGGTGTCTACCGTGCCGCCGCACTCCGCACAGTAACTGGGATCCAGACGCTAAATCTTTTTTGACAAATTGGACTCAGCAGTGTTGACAGCATATAAATGCTCAGGCCCGAAGCAGCCAAGCAAGGAAGCATATTTAATTTTTTTTTTCTCCCCTCTCCACTGGTCAGGGCAGAAGAGCAATATCTCTCCTTTCACAGGTTAGACCTCTTTTCTGCAAAATTAAGCATACTCACAGCAACGTGCCCCATCTGCTCTTACTGGAATGAGTCTAAATATCATGGGTAAAAGACTATGACTACACCGTCTTCACTAAACAATTGCTCAAAAAAACCCCGATAAGACCTTTGTGCACAGAGCTCGCTGAGGCTCGTGTCTGTGTGGTAATACATTTAACATTTAGAAACTAATGAAAGTGCTGTGTTGTCAAACGCGAGAGACAAAACGTCAGATCCTCAAGCCGGTGATGTTGTAATGCTCTACACGAAAAACAATGCTCAATTCAATGCATCTTCTTTTCTTTTTCCCAAAATCGATGATGTATTCTTTGCAAGTGAAGATGGAGTGGTGTATGTTTACGGCACATGTACATGTTAGGTCTCTAATGCACCCAAGCCGGTTATACTTACTTATTATAAGCCGGGTTCCATTATTGACTGTTTTTTGAATCATTTATCTTTAGGGTCCCATTAGGTGTTTCGTCTCTGGGTCTGACTCAAGTCACTGCGGAGAGCAGAGAGATGTGAACATTGTGAGGCCTTATCAATCTTCTAGGGTCGTGTGTGCTGAGAGGCTACGTCTGAAAAAAACGAAAAAAATAAAATAAAATATTACTGCCATGATATGAGACATCTCTTTGATATGTGTCTCTAGCTTGGCTCATTTTAAGTAATGTATTCGTCTGTTTCATCCTCCTTTCCTTCTTTCCGCAGCAGCCAAAAGCACTGTGAAGACAGTGAGTGATCCTTCGCTAACGGAGTTTGAGCTAACACGTAAGCTTCGTTTAGCTGGCTATTTAATTTAATTGTGTCTGCCTTTGAAGTCCGAGCAGATTATTCATTCTCTGTTTGGAGAATGAGAGGGCTGTAATTTCTTCCTGTGTTGAAGTCAGGGTGCTTCCTATAATTTGTCTGTTTCGACATTGAACAATTTAGCCTCCAGATATTGAAAAGAAATTAACTTGTTCAGCTGTGTACTGTATCATGTAACAAAGTGTGTAACTCATCTATCTGGACAAAATTGCATAAATAGCATTGCAAGATCACAGACTCGTAAAAAAAAAGAAAAAGTCCAGAGAACCAAATTCTCAGCTCAGTTATCAAGTTCAAGTTCAGCATGAACGTGTAGATTAATTAGCATAGCACAGTTTCCTCAAGTTTCCTGTCAAATGACTTATTTTAGAATTCCAAGCTAAGATTCTTTCAGTTTAATTCACTGTGTGGTTACTTTTCATCTCAACAGTTTTCTGATTTTTTATTCTTTTTTTTTTTTTTGGTTGTTCAGAGCTGCAAAAATACAGACGTTATGAAATTGTGATGACGGCGTACAACATCATTGGTGAAAGTCCTGCGAGTGCTCCAGTGGAGGTTTTCGTTGGTGAGGCAGGTAATTATCTGAATATTACATATTATATTACACATTTTTTAAAACCAACGTGGTCCCCGAATGGCCAGCCCCTTGAAAGAATCTCTAAATTCGACTGCTTGTCCAAAGCTGTCATAATTTTTTAAACGCTGTGCTTCCATTATGAGGTCGACTTTTATTTTATTTTATTTTATTTTATTTTATTTTATTTATTTATTTTTAACAAAACCCTCAAAAAGATGCATGTAACTATTGACTGTCCTTGATATTTATGCTCATGCATTATTTCTGTGAAACTGCTGTGTCATTGTGAAGGTCACCAGGCAACCAATATTCCCTGAGTAGACAGCACTCAAAAGCTTGATGAGGTGACTTGTCTTGAGAGCTGGTTGGTTGCTGTCAGTGAGGGCAGCTTTGGTCAAGCCCAAAAACACTGTTCATTTGTATTCGTGGACCATTCAGTGTGGAGGCACATTTTTAGGATAGGACCACAATATCCTCCCCCTTCCTTAGGGTGGCCTTGAGGCTGGGGATTGTATTGCAATGCACAGGGGAGTGGGGCCGCATGCTGCTGCACCCCACACAGGAGCAACACTTAACATGAGATGGCAGATATGAATTGCACCTTTTTCCTCTCTCTCGCGCTCTCTCTCTCTCTCTCTCTCTCTCTCTCTCTCTCTCACTCTCTCTCTCTCTCTCTCTCTCTCTCACTCTCTCTCTCTCTTTCTCTCTCTCGCTCTCTCTGTCGCTCTCTCTCTCTCTGTCTCTCTCTTTCTCTCTGCTGTATCATGAGGAGAGGAGAAAGCAACTGACGAAGTCACCGTGGAGGTGCAAATCAAACCGATGTGACAGATACATTCGCGCACGCGCATGCACGCACACACAGACCGCGCACGCCTAGCGGAAGCTACATAAGGTATAAGTAGACACGGCTCCGCTGGGTGTGATCAGAGTGACAGCTGTCACCGGGCGTCGGAGTCATTATCCAGAGACAGTCACTTTTCAAATGAAGGCAGATGTCGCTCAAAGCCGTCTCCCCAGTAGATCCACTACATATAGAACCTAGATGTCAAAATTAACCCAAAGCCTTGGGCAATAGAGTAAAAGAATAAATAAATATGCCCAGCATGCTGTACAAAATTACTACTAGACCCAGATCAGCGGCTTCAGAGATCATTGTGTGTGAGGTGACTTACAACAGCGCTCAGTTTAAAGGCTTTCTCCTTTGCCCTCCTGCAGGGTTTTTCTCCTTTACCCTCCTGTGGGTTCAGCCTTGCTGAAATAGAGATTTTTACAGAGCAGGAAAAAAAAAAGTTCACTTACTATGTGGTTGACAGCTTAGAAGTATTGGACTTAAATTCATGAACATGAACATCAACTAGCCGCGCTCTTGACTCAGAGAGCTGCCCTTTTCAGTCATCAGTGAAGTCATGCACCGTTTTGTTTTGGGGGGGGGGGGGGGGGGGGGGTTTAAGCCAAAATTCTATCTGAATTTTATTTTCGAGTATTATTCATGTCTTTCACTTGGATCTTTCATGATGAAGTGATACATTTGTGATAGGTTGAAAGTATTCTTCAAACTGTGTTGAGATGGTATTTTTTTTTTTAAGTCATTATTGTTTGTAATTATTTGCTGCGTAATCTCCAAAAAGCTTGCCTAAGAGGGGTACTCAAATGGATGGCAGCATCTAATGAGCTGCCAAAAACAGGAAGACAAACATGACAGCATCCAAACACTACTACAGGAGATGAGTCTCTAATTGCTGGACTGCTTGTGAGGTATCGGCATATAGAAATAATATTTCTCTCTCTACCGAAGACTGGAGAGTTTCCATCAAGAGATTACCTCTCATTTTTTTTAGAATTTTCAAGAGCCGTTACTGGGGAAAACGCTCCTCTGAAAAGATGCAATACTAATGGATTTCGTACATACATATGAAAGTGTTAACCTCAGCCAAATTGGCACAAACACGGAACGGGACGGAGCGCAGCGCAAGAGGGATGCGAACTGTAAGCGTCGGTCGGGTTTGGAAGCTCGCTCCCAGTGCCGTCTCCCCTTGCAGCGACGGAAACGGAGGCGATGGCGGCGCATCGTCGCGGTCCGTAGAACAGAGCACCGGTGAGAGAGGGGTGACGTTAATAACAGACGTAGTTTTAGTGCTGGCAGGACGCAGCACCGTTTTTTCCCTTTTTCTGGGCCTCATTGTCAGGTTTTTGGCCGTCTCTCATAAGGAGTTTAATGAAGCAGTAAATATGAATCCGTCGGCGCGAGCTCAAGCAGCTGGCAGAGCAGGCAGGGTTATCAGCATCAGCTTATTAACAGCATCATTAGAGGGGGCCAGGCTGGGAGATTACTCCCAACAGCAGGAGGTGGAACAGCCAAACAAACAAATGAATTTCCTGCTGATTAACGTCAGGTTCTGGAAAACCCAAGGATGTTCTGGGGAGGGGTTTCACGGCAGGTGACACGTGCTGGTAGAAAGGGGGGGGGGAGCAGGTGTGTGAAGGGTGTAGTGCCCTTTAAACCTTCCCCCATCTTTTTTCCTGCTCTAGTAATAACAAGAGCAATTTAAAGAAAAAAGAATTTTCTTTATTGATTTTCAAAACTTGTTGGATTAAGTCGAACTCCTCTGAACCATTGTGTGTGCATGTCATTTTTACAGCAGCATACAATTATTCAGCTTCACCTTTATTACACTCAATTTACTGTGTTCTTACGCCTCGCATGATTTGGTTCCATTTTGACTATGTTGTTGTGGCTTGTCTGGCTTTGGTCTTTCATTGGTTAAGCAGCGCGCGGTGTTGTGTGAGGGCGTTCCGCTGAACATTCTGTCCGTGATGAGTAACTTTGTTTACTCTGATCACATGACCTCTTCTCCCTCAGCCCCTTCGGTGGCCCCTCAGAACATCCAGGTCAACACGCTGTCGTCCACCCAGCTGGAAGTTCAGTGGGAGCCACCCCCTGTGGAGACTCAGAATGGCATTATCCAGGGCTACAAGGTAAAATCCTCCACTCTTCTCTCTCTCTCTCTCTACCCCCTCTCTCTCTCCCCCTCTCTATCTCTCTCTCTCTCTCCCTCTCTGTCTGTCTGTCTGTCTTTCCAACCTCTTCTCCATCTCTTTGTCTCCCTCTCTCTGTCCAGGACCTCTGCTTAGCTCGCTTACACACCATCTGCCTCTGTTTCATCTGCTTCATCTCTTTCTTCTCTATCTCTCTCTCCCTCTGCCATCTCTGGCTCCCTGGGGAGGAAGAATGGCCAGAACCAGAGATTTTTTTACTGTCTTCACACTTACAGTGCAGTAGATAATGATGTCAGACAGTATGTTCAAATGATTTTCCCATTTGGGTCATGAAATAATTATTAAGGGTTGGGGGTTAAGTGAATACTTGTTGAAATATACATGACATTGATGTATGGAGTTTAGTAGAAGCTGTGCATTGATACAACAGAAACTCCTTACTGATCCCTTACGTTTTCTTGGAGTTTGGACACTCTACACTGTGTCATCTGCACCAAAAAGCCGGTGAACTGCCGGAAAACAAAGACACGCCTTAAACCTCAAGCGTCATTTCATCTCATTCGCTTTTTGCATGTGGTCCTCTGTCATATTCATTTGGGGTTTTTTTTTTTTTGTTTGTTTATTTTTGTTTTTATTTTTATTTTTGTTTTTTCCTTTAAGATACATTACTGGGAGATGGACAACCAGAATGAGACAGAGAAAGTGAAAATCCTGTTTCTGCCGGAAACAACTATAAGACTGAAGAACCTAACCAGCTATACCTTCTACCTGGTCAAACTGTCTGCCTTCAACGCTGCCGGGGACGGCCCTTTCAGCGAGCCCAGGAGGGGGCGCACTCTCCAAGCAGGTCCTGACGCAGTTCAGATCACGCTTCACCAACTGATCCAGGATCAGCTTTTCTAAAACCGAATACCAACATCTACACATTCGTCTTAGGGCCATAAGTCGTCTTACCGTGCCTATTCCTCTCTGAGCTGAGAAAAATCTGTTGGAACTCAGTGTATAATTCCCCCATTATTTCAAAAAGGCATCGTTCATATTAGCAATTCATGTGTTTCACATTAAGTTATCTGCAGTGCAACTGTTGTCTGGACGAATCATGTAAGAGCAGGAAATGGTTTGACCCCGAGGCTTTGCCTCATCAATACAACAGGGAGGTGTTCCCTCTCTATCCACAAACCACTTTGAACTGAAAAGGGGAAAAAAAGAAAGAAAAAAACATTCAAAAATTATTCAAATGGTCTTGACGTGACCTCATTTGCACAAGTAGAGGCAATTCGCCCCCTCTCTGGTCCTCCATTTGACATTTGCCAAAAGGAACAGGCATGCTCACAGAGCTCCAATTTACATATGGACAGAGAGGGCCACGGTACCCCTGTCATAAAAAATGTCATCTTAATCAACTTGTATTTATTTTATTTTGTGAGTTTTTTTTCCTGTTCTTACTGTCTTTGATTCTTTTTAAGGTGTTTTATGTCTCTTTCCTGGGGCTGGTGATGTATGTGTGCTACATTCCACTCTTTTCCACAGCTCCCAGTGCTCCCAGTTTCATTTCTTTTTCGGAGGTGACCAGTACCACTCTCAACGTGTCCTGGGGTTTTCCTCTGTCACCAAATGGAGTGGTGGAAGGCTACAGGGTGGTCTATGAGCCCACTGCTCCTATCCACGGTACCAATCGCGTTTTTCTTAAGGAGTTTGTTACTAGTTATATCTTAATGATTCAGTGTGTGTGTGTGTGTTTTGTTTTGTTTTGTTTTTTGTTGTTCCTTTTTTATGCCACCATAATGTGATGTGCCTGGTTTTACAGAGAAAATTATGTGCACAAAGCTTGAGAAAACTCATTTTCCGACCATTGTTTCATCGATAGCTGTGCAGTGTTTTCTCAAGCTCAGCCCTGCAGCTGAAAATTACAAAAGTTAATCATTTTCTCGGTGTCAACATTTACTGCATTGATTGAATCTCATCGATAAATAACAGGCTTAGTTAAGTTTCAGACTGACTCTGCCATTTACTCAGTCACAGCAACAAGATGTGTTCTGTGTGTGTGTGTGTGTGCGTGCGTGCGTGTGTGTTTGTGTGTGTGTGTGCGCGCGCATGTGTATCTGTTTGTGTGTGTGTGTGTGTGTGTGTGTGCCTGTGCCTGCATGTATGTGTGTGTGTTTGTGTGCGTCTGTATGTGTGTGTGTGCCTGTGCATGCCTGTATGTGCTTGTGTGTGTGTGTGTGTAGGTGTGAGTAAGGTGGTGACAGTGGACATCAGAGGGAGTTGGCAGCGCTGGCTGAAGGTGAGGGACTTGACCAGAGGAGTCACCTACAGTTTCCGCGTGCAGGCTAAGACCATCGCCTACGGACAAGAGGCCCAAGCTAACATCACCGCTGGGCCCTTGCAAGGTACGAGGCCTCGCCTGCTCATAACAGCAAACAAATTGGCAAACAAAATCAACAAACATTGCCTCTGCTGCTCAGCACATCACACAATATACATTACTCTTGCTGAGTCAGAGGAGAGAACGAACGCGCCTGGTCAGGTATAGCTTGATAAATCACAGACTGTAGTCGTTTACCCCAGCCCAGCACCGTCCACCATCATTTTCTTTTTGGCACTCCAGCCACAGAAGTTTTCTGGCACTGGTTTTGACGTATTGACAGCTGTTGGCGGACACCTGACAATAACCTCCGTTTTGTGCCCTTGTGCGTAGAGTAAGTGTATGAGTAAAAGAGGGGCAGTGTTTCATCGTGATACCTCAGCCTTAATTTCCCGGCCTCAGTCCGCGGCTCTCTGATATATCCTCTGTATAATCCTCATGCTTGTAGAAAGGCTCAACGCACTCAACACAGTTTCTAATCTGGGCGTAGGATTCTCTCACCTGTCTTTCACCTTCGTGTTTTGTGCGCCTTTGTTTACCACAGCACTCTCCCCTCTGTTCTCAGGTTCACCAGGCTCACCTGTGCAGGCAACAGTCACAAAATCTGGCTCCGCCCTCACTGTTCATTGGTTGCCAGGAGACACCGGAAAAGGGCAAATCACAGGCTACGTGATTGAGGCCCGTCCCTCTGGTATGCACACAGCATTGAAACCTTATATCTTTTACAACAGTGTATAATTTTCAGAGCTCTAGTGTTTGAGTGTTGAGTTGTTGTTTAGTTTTGCTTTGAACGACACCATGAGAGCAGTGCCACGTGCTGAATGAGGCGTGGGTGTCCGCACATTATATTGTACCCGTGAAAAGAAAGGAAGGAGAAAAAAAAATCAATGCAGGACGTCAGCATGAAACCTCTGTTTCCAGGGTACCTCAAAAAGTCGACGGTGTTTCCACGGCTTTTTAACACATGCACATTTTGGCCGCAATGCCTGTCGCATAATGAGGGCCTGATCTTTTTCATCACTCTTTTTTTTTTTTGTGAGAGAGCTTAAAGCACCATTTAATAAAGATAGCTCTTACAGACACCTTAGAGTTCATAGTGGGATTTTATTAAGCGTAACCCTTCTCCCTGCAGATGAAGGACTATGGGATACCTTTGTCAGACACCTGCCCCCCAGTGTCACCTCTCACTCCATTAGCCTGGACCGCCTCCGGCAGGGCGTGAGCTACCAGTTCCGAGTGCTGGCTGTCAACGACTTTGGCTACGGTGAACCTAGTGCGCCCTCTACTGCCATGTCCGGTAACTGCACTCTATCACCCAACTATAATATGGCATCTTCATAACATGAGATGAAAGAAAGTGGGGGTGTTAACTTCAGTCGTATTTTTATGGTGTTGTTGTCTGGGCCAAGCATCTAGGAAAAGCTGTCAGATCACTGTATGACATGCTACACTTTATACCCCCTTTGGTACCCCCTTTTATTAGCAGGCCACATGATCACTCTCGACCTGCCATGGACTGGCGACTTGTGCAGGGTGTTTCCCTGCCTTTCACCCAGTGACTGCTGGGATAGGCTCCGTGATCCTAATTAGGATAAGCGGTTTTGAAAATGAATGAATGAATGATCACTCTCTGGTTATCTTATAGCCTTATAAGAAGAAAGAATGTCTTGGTTATAAACAGCGGCATGTGGACTCTGTACTTGGTAAACAAGCGACCTCTGACTCAGTGCTGATAAAGCATACTCCTTCTCAGTAACGAGCGTTTTCTAAGTAGGATTTCCATCATTTTATAACCAGGTAAAAATTTGGTCCCACTGCAGCATAAGAGTCCGAGTTTTCATGTAGAGTTTCCCTCTTTGACAAAGTAAGGGTTGTCTCTTCGTCCATAACCTCTGAGCCATAATGTCATAATGAAGAGAGTGTCTTTCTTCTTTTTGTGTTTTGTTTTTGTTTTTTGTTTTTTATGGGTAGTAATTAGTGCACAGCATATGAAAGTGCTGAGTCATGCATCCATCACCCAGTGTGGCGAGATTTGTTTAGTCCTTACCGATGTTGCCATAAAATCAGAGGCAGATACCTACCTTAAAAAACAGCTTTTTGTTCTCCATTTCCATCTCTTCATCTCACTGGCACTCTTGCCCCAAGCCAAGCGTTAAGTGTCGCGCTAAGGGGTATGCCAACAGTTAACTGGCAAGAGCGAGTAAGGTTTAAACCCACGGTCCTATTGGTTACCTAGCAACACCCCGTACTGCTACAGCATTCTTCTGTGGAAATGGACTTAAGGTTTGGATTTTGTCAAACCAGTCCTAAAATTGTACCAATAAACGTGGGCCTGTCGAGGATTTCTGTGGCACACCCTGCTATTCCAGAATCAGAGCAGTTGTAAAGTGGGCGTCTGGATGGCTGATCCCATGTCAGTTAAAACTTAAAAGCGGATTCTTTTCAGTCTAGCCTAGCAGAGACACCCCCCCCCCTCCCTTTTTGTGCAGAACTGGCCTTGACTTCAACTGTTCCATGTAACTTTGGTTTCCCGACAGTGTTTCTGACAGCTGAAATCGCTGGCTACAAGTGTTTATAGAGTTGTTTATAGCCTCCTCCTGCTTTGTGGAAAGTGAATTTTCTGTATTTTGAAATTCTCAGATAACTGCGTAAATGGGCCTGTGGTTACTGAAACCAGACAGAATAACAGATGGTTAATTCAGTAATAAGTAATAAAGCTAGCCCATGAATTGTCTTCATCTTTAATGATCCAAACCCTAAAAATGATTCATGCACTTTTCTCAACTGGAAAATTGTCACCATCACACTAAGTCGTGAGGAATCATTTAAAAGTGTTCCCAAACATTATACTTATTGTTTCTTCAAACTTTACATAATATTGAGGCCTGGATGGCTTTTGTTCGTAGAAAGGTTCACAGCAAAGCTTTCCCATACTTACTCTAGCTGTGCCCTTTTGTCAGGGTTAGCCTCTTACGCTCTGCAATATAATGAGATCATGTTGACTGCTTCTGTTGTCTGTTTGGTTAATGAGTAACTAAAGCAGCATGGTGTAAATGCATGACATCATCAGAGGCTGGATGTTGTGTTAGGCCGAAAGCAGTGTATGAAAAATGTGGAACATAAGTGAAGAATTAGCTGGCTAAAGGAAGAATCTCAAGTTATTCAGGTCCTCATTTGTTCATTCACAGTTACTGACATATAGACACAAAACTGTGACCACAATGCAGTTTTACATCCCTCTTTATGTGTGTGTGTGTGTGTGTGTGTGCATATACACACACACACACACACACACACACACACACATTTGTACTGAAAGTGCTGAGTCATGCCTTTGTCTGTACTGAATGAACAACAGCACTGTAAACACATTCGTTGTCACTTTGCACATAAGTCACCTCAGTTTGTCACAATCACAACTCCTCTTCAGTAGCACATAGGGCATTTGCCTCAAGCTTCATCTTGTGTCTTCATCAGGTGGAATACTGTAGCCTGACAGATGTTCTGAAACATCCCATTCTTATCCTGACGTACATTACAAGTATTTTGGACTTTGATGAGTCTTGTCACGTTATTTGCATTGACATGTTGACAATTTCAGCTTATTTTGCTTATGGAAACAGATAGTTATTCCCATTGGCAGGTGGTTTTCTCTCTATCCAAACTATAACACATTGTTCATCGTGCTCCATCATGCAGTTGGTGTCTGAAAGGCAAATGATGTTTATGTTGAGATTATACACTCTCACATATTCTTAGCCCTTAATGGTCTGATGGTTCCAGCTGCAGTGAAAGCCGCATAAGCTGGGTTCCTGCCTGCTTCCTGTCCCGTGGCCTATTACCATGCCAACCAGCGTGACTCTTTCATTTCACGACTTCATTCATGATATTCCGATGACTTCCTCTTCCACAATGTCGCCTACCTCTTTTCCCAAGTTGTCGTTCCATTTTTCCTGCACTATCGAGAGTCCTTATATGACTCTTGTTAAACTAGGGGAAGTGACTGTAGAGTTTGTTTTGGGTTTGAATAGGTGAAGTGAGCGGTGGCACATCAACAGTTTTCAGGGTTTTTTCTTTAATTGTTTGTTTGTTTGTTTTTCCTAATCATTCCTGCATTGGCATAAATAACACTGGTGTTTTTTCAATGACAGTTATGCTAATACACTGAGATGTCTGTGTAGTGTGTCACAACATCAGTGAACTTGAATCACAAATTGAGTTTTAATGAAGTAGAATCTATGCTTGGTCCCATGAGATCGCTGTATTGTTGTGGGTGGTTTACTTAAATTTCTGACCATTCTGGTTATAATTCTGTCATAGTGTATGAATAACTTTGAAAAACTACAGGTGACTCAAAACATCAAAACATACACAGACTCTCCTTACAATTCACATTCATTTAAAAATGAGAAAACATTACCAACAGAAATCACTTGTCTTGTCTGGATTGTACCTGTGTATGGAAGATTTTAATACTTAGTGGGGAAAAAAGACAAGTGGACACTCAAAAAGTATTGTTAAAAAAAAAAAAAAAAACTGTTTCAAATCATACAAAGAAAACAACACAGATACTAGAGTTTCCTGACACTGAAGTTCCTCCTAAATGGAACCTAAAACCATTCCCTCTCTGGGCTCAATAAAAGGCTGATTTGAAACAGCGTGAATGTTTATGGATAAGCTGTGCTCTTTAGATGTAAACCTAGATAACAGAAGAAAACATCAGCTTGTAATCAGCAGTTCTTTCTCCTTCCTCATATCTATAATATGGACTAATAAAGTAATGATTCATTGTGTGTCCTCTTTCACTTTCATGCCAAAGTCCTGTGCAGTAAAGCCAAAGCGGAGCCCTTTGAGTTTATAGAGTGACACAGAGATATCTTGCTGAACTTCTGCTAGCTTTTTATTTACCGTCGTGAGTCATGAATTTGTCATGTGGGCCCCAAGAGGTGTCACCATGAAAAATGCTGCCCAAATTTGGATAACAAGTGAACCGTTCTTGCACAATGGCTCAGAGCACCTTGAGTGTGTGGTTGTATGGTTAAACAGAAAGTTTTATCGTTGTACAGAAATACTTTACACTTGTGAGATGTTAGCGTCCACGTGGGATTATTGTCTCTTTGGTTTCTGTCAGAATGAGTAAACCACTGATAGACAGTGTAATACGACAGAAAACCCCGTCTTAGCCTAGACTGCCTCTCAGCTCCCCCCTCTCTCTGCATGTGTACAATTCAAGAGCTGTTATTTTCCCTATCCATCCCACTGTTCAACAAGCAATCTTTCTGATAATTAGGGCAACAACAAGCATACCGTATGCCAATCTTTTCAGCGATATCCTTGTTCACAAGACCACAACCACACAGGAACAAGCTGTTTTTCGTTCAGATGCAGTTTTTTCGTTCAGATGCAGTTTTTTCATTCAGATGCAGATTTTGTCGTTCAGATGCAGTTTTGTCGTTCAGATGCAGTTTTGTCGTTCAGATGCAGTAAGCTTCCTTATTGTGGAGCAGTAGAAGCAGAGGAGCGAGGGAAAGCTCGTTTGATCCTCACAAAACAAACATTTAAAGATCAAGGTCTAAAAGAAACAATCTTCTGTTAAAAGAAATGAACAAGTATTATTGTAAAACTCTAAAGGCTGGTAAAGACTCGGTAGGTAAAGACTGGGTAGGTAAAGACTGGGTGGGTAAAGACTGGGTAGGTAAAGACTCGGTAGGTAAAGACTCGGTAGGTAAAGACTGGGTAGGTAAAGACTTGGTAGGTAAAGACTCGGTAGGTAAAGACTGGGTGGGTAAAGACTGGGTAGGTAAAGACTCGGTAGGTAAAGACTGGGTTGGCTATAGACTGGGTGGGTAAAGACTCGGTAGGTAAAGACTGGGTAGGTAAAGACTTGGTAGGTAAAGACTCGGTAGGTAAAGACTGGGTGGGTAAAGACTGGGTAGGTAAAGACTCGGTAGGTAAAGACTTGGTAGGTAAAGACTTGGTAGGTAAAGACTGGGTAGGTAAAGACTCGGTAGGTAAAGACTCGGTAGGTAAAGACTGGGTGGGTAAAGACTGGGTAGGTAAAGACTCGGTAGGTAAAGACTTGATAGGTAAAGACTTGGTAGGTAAAGACTGGGTAGGTAAAGACTGGGTAGGTAAAGACTCGGTAGGTAAAGACTGGGTACGTAAAGACTGGGTAGGTAAAGACTGGGTAGGTAAAGACTCGGTAGGTAAAGACTGGGTAGGTAAAGACTTGGTAGGTAAAGACTGGGTAGGTAAAGACTGGGTAGGTAAAGACTGGATAGGTAAAGACTCGGTAGGTAAAGGACTTGGTAGGTAAAGACTCGGTAGGTAAAGACTGATCTGCTTTAGTCAGACTTAGACTGATTGATACTGCCTGCAAATCTGGAGTATGTTGGGAAGGCAGCAATTGTGTTACTTTTAAATACTTCAGTTGAAACTTGATATATTGTGCATATACATATATATTATATGTATTTTTATTTTATTTTATTTTGTTATTCTTTTTTCTTTTTGTTTTTTTACATGTGGAAGTCAAAGCAGGGACGGGGATGGTGCATTCTACTTTGTTTGACCTGGCATTGGTACATACTCTGGGGCTCAAGGCAAAACTTTGTTCTGTTTCAGTTTCATGAAAAAAGAGGGAGTCTATCAACTACAATTATGCACTGAAATCCTCGCAAAGATTCAAACCAATCTTCTACAGAGCAGATCATGTCTGGAAGTTTTGAAAGTCTATTAAAATGGAAAAACACAAAAGAATATGAACTGATATGGTATTGTTCTGGTCACTGGATTCAGTTGTGCCTGCAGAGCTGCTCAGCATTTGTTTGCCTATACAAAAGCCAGGCGGTTTGATGTATGTCCCAGGTGTCGTCCTATTCCCAAACTAAAATATTCATACCCCAGGCTTTTTTGCCATATGTCTTGAAGCTGATGTCATCCTCGCTCAATGTTGTTTTCAGACCAGTCAGTCAAGAGCTGTCACACAATGTGTCTAGAGATTTGGCACAACTAGGACATTCTCTCCTTGTCACGAGTGTAGATTCACAGATCTGATTCTTGAGCAAATACCACACTGTCTTTGTTCCGAACGCAAACATCAGTGATTTCATAGTAAACAAAGTCTTTACTTTCTTTGAAGATACTGTGCTTCCTTTTTTTCTCCTTTTTTTTGTTTGTTTGATTGGTTTATTTTTGTTGTTGTTGTTGTTTTTCATTTTGTTTTTCTTTTGTATTTGTTTTTTGATCTGTCTCCTTTTTTCACACTCTCACTACTCTGGCTCTTCCGCTCTCACACAGCCCAGCTGGAGACACCTTTCTATGAGGAGTGGTGGTTCCTGATTGTCCTGGCTCTGTGTGGCCTTATCCTGCTCCTGCTGGTCGTGTTTGGCCTGGTGCTGCACGGACAGAACAAGAAATACAAGAGCTGTGGAACAGGTGAGACGTAGAAAGCCACATCAGTTACTCACCTGTCCTTTTTATCACTCCATCCATCTAATCCATCTGTCTGTCCATCCATCCAACCATCCATCGATATATCAGTCTGTTCCCTGTGTAGCTCCATATATCTAACCATCCATCCATATATCAGTCTGTCCCTCTGTAGCTCCATATATCTAACCATCCATCCATATATCAGTCTGTCCCTCTGTAGCTCCATATATCTAACCATCCATCCATATATCAGTCTGTCCCTCTGTAGCTCCATATATCTAACCATCCATCCATATATTTGTCCATTTTGTTTAGGCAGCTATCAGTCCTCCCTGTTATCCATGCATTGTGTGTCTGTCCAACACCCACCAACTCTAATACCCACACAACGTAACCTTACCATCTCATCCATCTGGACACACATATTCAACATGCATTCTCTGATCCACCGTTTACCCAAGCATTTGTTGCTCTGATCTTTAGTCCTAGTTTGGAAACCAGAGAGGTTCCTCAGACTGGTAGAGTGCTTTGTTTAAAAAAAAAAGCGTGCTGGAGGAAAGCAGAGTCTGCTGGGTTTGCCTGTCGGGTGTGTGCAGGTGGTGTCGTTTTAGAGATAATGATATGCTGACTGGCGCAGGTAAAGCCGTCTCCACTGTGGAAGAGGCAGTCACGCTGGACAACGGCGGTTTCACCGCTCTGGAACTGAACAGCCGGCCCCTGCAAATCAAGAGCTCTTTCCTGAGGAAAAACGGCACCAGGTGAGAGCTCTGTCTGACGGACTGCCTGTCCTGAGAGTCAGTTCAGTCTCATCTCACCACTCAAAGACCCAGAAACTCATCACAGCTCCTAATCCTACCATCTGTAAACAACAAAGGCCTCCTAACCCCCTTAGAGAGGAGCAGTAAGGATGGGGGAGGGGATTACTGAATTTGTGCTAAAAAACTTAGCATCCCTTCCAAGCACCCTCCATGAATTCACTGACCACCTGTCTCTCTCTCTCTCTATTGCTGTTTCTGTCTCCCTCCCTCTCTCTCTCTCTCTCTCTCTCTCTCTCTCTCTCTCTCTCTCTCTCTCTCTCTCTCTCCCTCCTAATAGGTCCCCACCTCGGCCAAACCCAGCTGGACTGCGTTACTCTGATGAAGACATATGCAACAACTACAACGGCGGCGTGTCCACAGAGAGCACAGCGTTGACAGAGAGGCCTGCGGACATGTCTGAATCTGAGGTACCATCCTGTCTCTCACTGACTCCAGCAGCATCTGTGTGCAGCACCGAAAATGACTGAGCGCAGTACAGTAAAGGCAGGCAGCAGTTAGCACTGCTTCAAGGTCCAACAACATGAAGTTCACTCGACAAATATGAGGAAATAATATCTATCTAATGATCTAATTATACTGATATTACATCACATCACACACAAGATGAAGCAGTGGCATTTAATTCACTTGACTCCATTTTGAAAGCTCTCTCTGTGATTGGAATGTGGTTGTTGTGGTTGTTTTTTGTTGGTTTGTTTGTTTGTTTGGGGTTTTCCGGTTTGCAGAAAATCTTGCGCCATCGATTTCCTGTCGTAGCTTATTTCTCTTTTCTCTGTGTGGCAGGCCACAGACAGCGACTGTGAGGAAGAACAGATCAAGCACTCGTTTGTCAACCACTACATGAGCGACCCCTCGTATTTTAACTCGTGGAAGCGCCAGCAGAAGGGCCTGAAGCAGACGCTGGCCTGCGCTTACGAGGAGTGTGCTAGCGGTGAAAGCGAATCCTACTATCAGACTGTGGTCACCCAGCACAGTGTGGGAGGCGCCTACACTCCCTCCGGCCAGCCGGCCCAGGGCTCACGGACTCCTGTCACAGGTTTTTCCTCTTTCGTGTGACAATGACAGTGCGCTGAGGAGAGAGACAGGCGTAGCTTTTGTCGGGAAACAGGACTGAGGTACGGGCACCCGTGGTCCGTGGTCTTTTCAAACAGCGCCGTGTAGGCCCAAAGGAGAAGGCACAAAGCATCAAAGATTCTCTTGATATTTTACACTTTTAGAGCCCACCGCGGGCACCTAGGAGACGTCACTGAGAACTGATCATCTGAATGTTCTCTCACGCTGATCAGAGATTTGAGATAATTAGGAAACAAGAGGAAGAAGATGTGGCTGACTTGCAAATCACCCTTAGCACCAGAGGATAATCACGGCTTCTGGGCTGTCTGTGTTACTGTGTTTGTCCAGCAAGTTATGCAGCCCGGAGAAAGCTTTTTTCCCACATTAGGTCAAAAAAAAAACCACACAGAAAAGCAGGGTTTACAGAGAAATTGACACATTTCCTCACTGAGAGTTACACAGCACCAACCCCAGCAGTGCCATCTTTCTGCTGTAGTTTAGAAGAACATCAAACATTCCTACCTAGATTCCCTTTACAAATTCAAAAATGACAAAGAGGATTTACACAGCAAAACACCCATGTAAATAATCTGAGTTTAACCCAGTTCTTTTGTTTTTCCTTTCTGAACTGTTTTTTTTTTTGCCCCTACTCAACTTATGTATTGCACTTACGATCTGAAAGTTATGAGCTTGAATTATGTGTAAGTGGATCCTAAACACTGTATATTTCAAACCCTGAGAAAGAAGCACAGGGCTATAGAACAGATTCTTCAGCGTTTCTCCTGTGGGTGCTCTGGACTGCCTCACCAGCAAGAAACCAATGGAGTCCATTTACCTGTGGCCAAAACCGCATAGACATCCCTTTCCATTGCCTAGTCTGTCATATGGTGTGACACGGAATATCAGTTGTGTTGTGCTTTGATCAGTGTTTCGTGGTTTTCAGTTTTGGGGGTTTTTCCGTTTTGTTTTTTTTTTTTGTTTGTTTGTTTGTTTTTGGGTTGTTGTTTTTTTTTTTTCAAAAGTAGTTTGTTTTGTCCGGCTTAAGAACTGCAAACACTCACTGGAAAACATTTAATTGATTTTTTTTAAGTTTGAATGTAAAAAATATTTTATGGGAGGGAGAATTTTTGAATGCCTTTGCACATATTAAATTGCACACTTAAGCCATACGGACGTTGCTTTATTGAAAAAAAAAGTACACAGGCATCTTTGATGTGTGATCGCATTTTTTTTTTCCCAAATCATTGATAATTTTGTATGAGTGAATTCTTTGTTTTGTTCTTTTACAAGAAGAGTTGTAATATATATTCAATTATGATATTGCAACTTTAGGTTCAATGTATGTATTTTTTCTTTTCTTTTCTTTTTTTTTATCTGTAGGGTTATCACTCTGTGATGTAGCTCCACTTGACATTTTTGCAGCTCTTGAAAAAACTGTTCGTACAACCACGAGGAGTGAAACAAAGAATATTTCAGCATTTATGAGTCTATGCTCATTATCACTGTTGTCTCTGTTTTAGCACGAGTGGATATATTTGGATTTTCATAAAGTAAATCAGTTTACCACACTTTTTTTTAGAGAAATTAAATGTTTGCTGTTGACTTTAATGACCAAAACCTTCAAAATCATTCTCCTTATCTTTTTGTCTCACTTACGCCTCATACAACATCACGTCTACTGTGAAACAACAAGTAAAAAGTAAACAGCTTCATATAAAAAACAGCACCTGTCACTATGGACTACCTTCTCTCATGAAACTTAAAGAACAGCACAGATCTTTCCAGATCAGTGAGTGAAACAGGGTGTTTTTGCTTCACTGTTTTCTAAAGTAGAACATGTAGTGATTTATATCATAATTCCTATAATTCAGTAATTCATATACACAGTGTATACCCATACATTATCTAAACACCTGCTAGCCAAAGTATACACACAAAGTCAGCAAAGCTAGCAAGCCTTGCTAAATCATCTTGACTTACTGTGGAGTTTCTTGGTTAGACATTGCATAGATTCAGACATGGCCAGAATTGCTTATGTCCCTGATGAACACAAGAAAAGGACAACATGCAATCCAGGTTGCTTGTGTAAAAACAACATAATTACGTTGGTTGTTGTTTATCAATGAAGTTTCTCCACAAAACAGCCTTTGATGCTCCAGAGGTGTGTGAACTCTGACATAGGTAAGTGGTAACTCGACATCTCTGGATTAGAAGGTCTGCTGAATATGCTAGTAAATTGAATAAACAGCATTTCATTATAGATTTGGAAGTTTTGTGACATATCTGATTCAGTCTTGTTGTTCCATAACTATGGATTAATGAGTTTGTTTGTTTTGGGTTTTGTTTTGGGGTTTTTTTACCTTAGACCATCTGTCCTGTGATGTATGGGGAGGGGATATTTTACCAGCCTCACCTGAACAGTTTGCCACTGTAATTATCAGTCCAGCGGACAGGAGCGGTACATGTAGTTTTTCTGCAATTATTTTTTGTGCCTAATACCTGATTTATGAAAGTCAATAACATATCTGTCCTTTTTAATTCATGGGTTCATGGCCTTTCACTATACTAACAGTTTCAATGGGCCAGAGTTCTTTTCCTTAAGATGAAATTAAAATAGAATGTTAATACAACTTCCATTTGGATTGATTAGGTTTTAAATGATCTTAAGGGGTCCTAGAAATATTTGTGAGTTATGCAGGCCTTTCTTGCTCCTCTTTACCAAGAGTAACAGTAGTTTCTTAGGTAACTGTATAATCTCCTCATATTCATTATACTGACTTTTAAATTGTGGTATCAACAAAAGTTACTGACATCTGTAGAACCAGCATGTAAATCTATTGTGACAGACCAAAAAACTGCCAGCTGGAGCATTGCATGACAGTGTGTCCTACTGCAGCTTAACATATGGTTCTAGGTGAGAGAACAAGGCACAGGCAACGTGGGACATGGTCTTTCCCAAATGAGTAAAAAGGGTGTGTCAAAAGTGTTTTCAACCCTGGAATTATTCCCATGATCAGATAAAATGTAAGTGTAGGACAGATAATGTAATTGCATTGACCTTATTTAGTAAAAACTCACTCATTGAGTCAGCACTACTGACTGCTGAGCAGTGCCCACACATTTGGGTTGAGGTTTTAATCATTAGATGTTTACAGAACTCCAGAAAGAGTTGTACATGAACATAGAGTGGTACTTTAGGCATGTAAAATGTTCATGTCATGTGGGAACTGTCTGAAAAATGTTTAGTTAAAAAAAACACACACACACACATAGAAGCATTTCCTGGCTGCGCTGTCCAACAATGACGTTCTGGTCATGCCACGCCATTCACAAAGGTGTGTCATACGCAATATTTGCTCCGATTATTTCCTTATATGTTTCTAAGCTGTGTGGTGATTATCCTATGTGCCACAGTATATATGACCCACATTCACACACACACACACAGTATCAAAAGGACGCTGGTTACAGTTTCAGTTTAGGACCTGAATTCTCTCTGTTTATCCTGGACCTTCTTCCTACATAAGTGCTTCCTTAGCCTTCTACCGCCTCTGTTTTTGAAGAGACTCACCATTCAAAATGAGTTTTTTCTCATCTCTGTCAACGACATGGACTCTTTTCATACTGCTCTTTACCCTTCTGATTGCGTGAGTATTATCGTCCTGCTCAATTACAGTTTCTCGTTTTCTATCAATGATTAAGCCAAAACATTTTTCACTCCCCTCATAGCTCACACAGCAAGGAGGAAATGGATGCCAAACATCTTTCAAATGATCATAATGAAAGTGTTGTTTCACTTTTAGAAATTGTTTGAAATTATGAAATTAGCACAGATGAGAGAAAGATGTGTCATCATCAGTTTTATGCATCTTGCAATGTGCAAATTACCTTGCTACAAACAGAACATCTCATATTTTTTGATACAGCCTAATTATTTCTTTTTGCCAAAAAAAAAACTTACAACATGAGGTCAAGTTATTCTAACAAAAGTTAATTAGTTAATTTTTTATGACATAACCATAAATATAAAAGCCATATCATTTAGTTATATTGTAATGAAATTATAATCTTAAAATGAAACTCAAACGTAATAAGCCTTATTGTAATGATTTACATGCAACAAACTCAATTCAGTTTTGAAAAATGTGCTTTTATGGCATGCTACTTTTCAGCACTGTTTAAAAATGGTGTGCATGTGAATGTACACACATACATATACTACGAATGTCCCGATCCGATCTCAAAGATCGATACTGGGACCGATCAAGGCATTTTTGGTTCCAGGCGAACGAGTTTTCTTTGAACTTTTAAATTTGAATGGTTTTTAGGTCAGCATACTTCGATGACATTAATCCTCTAGGCTACTAATAAAAACCAAGGTATTTTAAAAATTCAAATACCTAACGCTTTAGCTAATGTGTAAACTAACGACCACCAAGAGCAATACAAACGCTTAGCTGGCGCTAAGGTTTGAAAACGATAGCATACAAAAAAGTATCAGCGTAACTGACATATAAGTTAACCAGTGCACTTTGTAAGAAGATTAAATAAAATCGAACACAAAGTATATTTTCTTGTATAACTCCCATCTAGGCAAACATCTCCCTTAGTCCAGCATCTAACTCTGTTTGCCGAAAACTACCTCCTCAGACCGTTTGTGTTTGTTTGCAAACGTGAAGTGAACTCAGAGAAAACGAAAAACTGCCCCTCTTTGCTAATTGAACGCACCTCAGGTTTTCGCCGGCTTTTTTTTTTTTTTTTTTTGGAGCTTTTGGAGCTACAGGACACCTTACCCTCTCAACACTACATGTCAGACACTGCTCTACCAAAGCTTTACAACAACGTTTACTTTATTTTGTGAAATGAAAATAAAGTAATTAATTGATTAATTAATTAATTAATTAAGGAACAGCTTGGCCGCAGGCAATTTTTTTCTTAATGCTTTGCTATTCAATTGTCGAGCATATAGGCCTCCATTGAATTGATTTTAATAACTTTAATGTAGGCCTACTTGAAATGTGCACTGTGCGACAATATTATCTAGAAAAATACAAGTATCGGATCGGGACTTGGTATCGGCAGATACTAAATTAAATGACTCAGATCGGGATGGGGGGCAGAAAAACTTGATCAAGACATCCATATGCATATACATATGCATACACGCATACATACATACATATGTTTTACTATAGTATATGTGTATGCTAGATATTTATGTCTCTGTGCCATTTGTCCCTGCAGGTATGGGATATGGCCCTATCGCTTTTTTAAAAATTTGGGAATTCCTGGTCCAAGGCCTTTACCCTTCTTTGGCACATTCCTGTCAAATCTGAAAGTAAGTTAGACATTAATATACATCATACATGCACTGAGCATTACTCACAAATTAGTGTTGAATATTAATTCATAAATATAATAAGCTTATCATACATCCCACATAATTAACCAATTTTAGGGATTTTTCAACTTTGATATGGAGTGTTACAAGAAATATGGGAAGGTCTGGGGGTGAGTACAATTTGGAAAACCAGTATTATTCATGTTACAAACTTCAGTGAAGAAAGAGATAGCACACTGATGAAATGATATCAGCATAACTAAAATCATATGAAATGTTTCATCAAACAGACAAAGCATCCAATAACGTACATTGGCTGATTATTGGATTATGATGTATTAACATTATAATAGTTCATTACTATGATCAGTTTAGCATAGTGTGTGTGTGTGTGTGTGTGTGTGTGTGTGTGTGTGTGTGTGTGCATGCACTTCGAACATAACAAAAAAAAAATCACCACTTTCATCTCATTATTAAGGATCTTTGATGGACGTCTGCCATCACTGATGGTTGCAGACACTGAGATGATCAAAACCATTATGGTGAAAGAGTGTTACACTTTCTTCACTAATCGAAGGGTAGGTTCACATTCCTGATTAAAGTCCTCTAAATATAGCACATAAAGGTGGAAAATTATCCATTAATCCCATAATAATAAGCTGCCTAATCAAACACATCACTAACTCATCATATTATCACTAATATGATGTTTGGGTTGTGACATGTTATAAGATCTGTGCATGTCTTGCTACTGTGTTATGAGAGGCATTGTGTGTGTGTGAGAGAGAGAGAGAGAGAGAGAGAGAGAGAATGTGTATGATTAATATAAAAATGTAAAAAAGCATACGTGGTCCTCACCTTTATGTATTCCAGCTAAAAATCCACTGAACACTAAACATTTACAGGAGACAAACGAAGCTTTGGTAGGCCCTTTCGGAGATGGAGTATCTATAGTCAAAGATGAAAAATGGAGAAGAATCCGTGGTGCACTAACGCCACTCTTTACAAGTGGACGGCTGAAAGAGGTACTGTCAAATGGACCTTTCAGAGCAAATTCACTCTAAAAAGGGTTCTTGTGCTCAGAACAAACACATTTTAAAAATCAAGTGATGCAGCAAAAAAAAAAAAAAACATGCAGCAGAGCAGATCCAACACCTACACTTGTTTGAAGCTTTTCACCATTCTTGTTCAAATGAAGTATCATAAGACGTGAAAGCAAAATAAAATTATATCAGCCACTGACTTTGAAGACAAAAAAAGGAAGATTGATTCGGGATATACATAGTACTCTTGCATACCTATAAATATTCTTCAGTTTTTTTGTTTTTTTTTACTTCTCATCTCTGTCAGATTTTTCCATTAGCACAACAGTACGCCAATCGTCTAGTAGATCATTTGAAGAAGAGAGACCTGAAGAAGCCTGTTCAAATAAAGGAGTGAGTAGACACACTACAGTCAGCCCTGTGGGAATAATAGAGAAACAGTAAAATAGCCTCTATGTGAAAATAAATGTCTTTTTTTTTTCCCCCACAGAGTGTTCCGCCCGTACAGTATGGATGTTGTTACCAGCTCTTCCTTCAGTGTTGAGACTGACTCCATTAACAACCCAGAAGATCCCCTGATCTGCAATGTCCAGAAATTTTTAAACGTCAATTTCTTCAGTCCATTTGTGCTGATTATGAGTAGGTCCTGGTTTAATCATTGTTAAAATTGTTATTGTTATAATTAACCAAGTGATCACTGGTGTGCTAAAAGTAAAATCTCCAAAAGTATTTCATATTCTTATTCTTATTCTTATTCTGATTCTGATTATAAATGTGAAATGACTAAAAGCACAACTTCTCTACATTTACAGCTTTATTTCCATTTACAACAAAGTACCTGACTAAAATGGGCTTTGGCGTGTTCCCAAAGACGAGTTTGGATTTTTTCTACTCCTCCTTTAGGAAGATCAAAGACATGCGTCAGAATGATCAGAATGTAGGTTTCACATGAACCATTCCAATCTGTTCCTCTATGGAGTGTGGCTCTCATGTTTAGCTGAAATATTGTTGAATCCGTATGGTATCTTGAATGTAGTATTCCTTAGATACTATTTACAATACTGCTTTAGATATTTACAGCATCTTCATATGCTATACATTGTCTTCCCATGATGTAGGTATTATCACACTGGTGTCCTCTGTAGCATTGTGGTCACCTAATAGTGTTAGCATGACAATTAAAATTCAAAAACACAATGTAATTATAAATATATCACCTGCTGCTCTGTGAAATCTTGGTAAGCCTAACGAGAGAGAAACTCTCCCTTCTACAGAGCCAAGTAGACTTCCTGCAGCTCATGATTCAGGGTCAGATATCCGACAATCAGGCTAAAGAAACCTCAGATGACCATCTGGCTAAAGGTGAGATTTATCACTGCTTTGAGATCATTAACCAGTCTAGATTCAGCCTACAGTTGTCAGACAGTGGGCCAATGGTGACATGCGCTTCCTTTAAAGGATTGGTTGGCTGTGCTTATCTATACTCTGTTTTGTTTTTCTGTAACCCTTACACTCAGAATCAAGGATTAATACATATCTGGATTAATGTTTCTGGTAAACAGCTGATTAAGTGACCCAGAAAGGTTGAAGCTTTTAAAAAGTGTTTTTTGGTGCTTTTGACCAAAAGAAAATACCTTTTCAGTGATGTTATCATACCTAGATTTAGTCACCAGTGATTACAATAAAAAATTTCAGCTGGGTCCTATAACTTGTTTCTCAGAAAGGAGAGATCGTGCAGGAATGAAAGCGTGAGCATTGTCTTGTGTTCTCCAGGCTTGACTGATCACGAGATTCTGTCCCAGTCCTTTATTTTCATCCTCGCTGGTACTGACACAACCAGCACAGCACTGACCTTTCTAATGTACAATCTGGCAACCAATCCAGATGCTTTGAAGAAACTGGTGGAGGAGATTGACACGGCGTTTCCAAATGATGTAGGATTTTACCTCCATGTCTCTTAAATGATTTTATGTCGCTAATCAAAATCGCGTATTTGCTTTAATAAAATTTGTTTTTATGCAATTTTGTCCACTGAAATTTATCCATATATTTGACTTTTTGTGACAGGAATGGGAAAATGGCTCTGTTTATTTATGTATATATTAATTCGTTGTTTCTTTGTTTTATCCAGGCTCCTGTCACATATGAGAAAGTCATGAATCTAGAATATTTAGACATGGCTATTAATGAGTCACTGCGTCTGTTCCCTACTGCACCCCGTACCGAGCGAGTATGTAAGAAAACAGTGGAGGTAAATGGAGTAACCATTCCCAAGGATACTTTGGTTGGAATTCCAATTTATGTTCTACACCGTGACCCCCAACACTGGACATCACCTGAGGAGTTCAGGCCTGAAAGGTAACACGTTATTAAGCGGTCAAAGTGATATTAATTAAAGTTTTCAAAACAAAAGCATAAACTACACAACTACTAATATATCTGTATATAGAACAGTCCATACTGTATACAGAGGAGTCCATATAGAGTCCCATTCAAATGTAGCATGCTAATGTGACCATCAGTGAGATGTTATAAGAGCGAATTATTATTGATTAGTTAATATCCTAAAAAGTTTTTTTCATCCATCAGGTTCAGCAAAGAGAACAAAGGGGACATCAACCCCTATGCATTCTTGCCCTTTGGTCTAGGGCCACGAAATTGCATTGGAATGAGATTTGCCCTCATGGTCATGAAGGTTGTTGTGGTGAAACTGCTTCAAAATTTCCACCTTGAGACGTGCAAAGAAACCCAGGTTAACATTCTCATGTGTTCACTTTCTGAAGTGCCCGTGCTTACTAGTTGTTTTCCATCCACATCTTCATGCCATATTGTATGTTGAACAATGTGGATAATCACTGGCTGTTGTGTTGTATGACACTCAGGGGGTTGAGTTTAGATCAGTTGTGTTAGTGTTCAGTGGATGACACACAATAAGGAACAATGCTCATCTTTTTTTTCCAGATCCCTGTTGAACTGAATGCCATGTACCAACCCAAAGTCCCTGTTACACTTAAACTTGTTCCACGATCCAGCGGAAAGAAGGAAGAGTAACCAGATGAGGGACAGAAGAAGCATTGGGAATAAAATGGGAAGTCTTCATCTGATATCCTTTCACTTTCACCGGATAATCTGAGAGAACAGTTCAGTGCGTCGTGTCTTTTTTGTTTTGCTACTGAATCATTTTCTGTTTTACACATTAGCCACCTCAGGTTTGTTTCAAATTTGAATCAAGTGCAGTGTAGGGTAATGTCAGTCACTGAAATGAAATGAGATTTCTGCCAAAGTCAGTGACTACAATCTTTTGTATTTACATTCAACTGCTAATCTAAATATTTCTGATTTTTATCAGTGTACATGCATTGGGAGTATGCCAAATATATGGAAGCAGTAAAATTAAAAAGATATTACAGCTTTGCTTTTTTATCATTTAAATAATAAACCACTGCTTTACATTTACTCAATTAAACCGCTGAAAAATAAAATGGGAATATACAAATATTGATACATCATTTTTGTTTGTTGGTTTATTTGTTTGTTGGTTGATTGGTTGGTTGGTTAGTTTGTTATTTTTTTTAGTGGCTTAAATCATTAGCTGCAGGGAAGAGGAAAAACTAAGTGTCGCAGCAGTACTTAACGAAGAGGAAACCTAACAATGAAGAAGCAAAAAAGTTAATACACAATGCCTCTATTGCTCAGAACACACAGTTCATATCAGATCGTCCGTGTGAGAGGCCAGGGAAAGCACTGAATCAAGCCCTGGTTTACAAGTCAAAACTACCCTGACCATATGTTCAGTCAGCATTAAAGCAATGTTGCTATTGTAATAGGTTTGCCTAGGAGAGTCAGTGGTGACATCAGCGGTCACTGTAAAATTAGCCTTAGGCAGAAACCCAAGTATGCAAAATCCATTCATAAACATAGAATACCAGCAGCGACACAGCGCACAAGCCCTGACGCTTGACTTCCAAGCTCCAGGCGCAGACCTGCCTCTCAGCTCTCTGTGTAGACCAGAGGGCTCTATTTATTAAACCTCAGGCCAGCCATCGGTTCTTGCTGCCGCGCTGCCCGTACCTTGAAAGCAGATATGGGACAGAGTCATTGTTGTTGTTGTTGTTGTGGGCCGCGTCATCACTGAGGTGTCTGTTCAGCTCCACAGAGCACCTTCAGAACCACACGGCTGCCGAGGAAAATAAGGAGTTTTCCTCTGATAAGGAAAGGTACGCTCTATCCACTGCCCATCCTGCACTAAAGCTGTGTGCTGCTGTCTCACGGCCAGGGTTTCCTAACTCTTTACCTCTCCCTTAAAAATGAAAGCTCTCTTTTTTCTGTTCAAACTCTGAAACCCTGAAGCTGATGGTTTCGCGATATTTTTTCCTTTATTTTGTGAGTGTTTTGTTGGAAAAATATCTAAGTATGTATACGTGTGTGTATACAGTCATGCGTCGCAAGATGAGGAGATTCTTAGGCTTTAGGATTTTAAATTGTACATCTTAAAAGTAAATGAATGAAAGGAGCTGAAATGCATCTGTATGTATGCGTATGCACATGCGTATGCACAGGGAGTTGCTTGGTTAAATAAAGTAGAATACGGACAGTTTCCAAGGTGTCTCTGGTCTTTTAAATGTTCGAGAAGAACACAACAGGTTTTGGGGTTGGGGTGAGGGAGGATGGGGCCATATAGGCTTGTAGCACAGTGGTAATTATTTGTGTATCTAAACACATCTTTACATAGAAAAGGTACAGTAAAAATACGATATAAAAGATGACAAATGGTACGCCTGTACAGGGCATTTATCATGAATGGAGCTTGCAGGACTGTAAAATGATGCAATCAAGAGACATGGTAAACACGATATGTATGAGGCTGCTACCAGTGTAATATGGCATACTATTTTACAGTAAGCTTTTTCATATATATATATAAGTAGAGAGAGTACTCTCTGATCATTACTCACAAGTACAGTATAGTAAATACATAAACCAGTAACATAGTTCTTAAGTATTATGTACTCAGCTTTTATAGGACTAGCAGCGCAGTAGCCCAGGTTTGTTTTCCACCAGCATCACCACAGACATGTAAGTAATGCGTTGTGCAACTACGTAACTAGGAGATAGGAATGTTTCAGCTCCATTACGATCTTATGGGACCACCGTCGTAAATGCGGTCAGGCGCTGGCCGAAACGTCCTTGTGCGGCGCATGACTGTACACACACACACACAAACACACAAAGAAAGTATACAAACCTGGCTATACGGACCTGCTGCTTTCTGCTTTGTTTTTCTGCTTGTGTCATTCAGACAGATAGTGAGTACTTCACAATGCAATGCAAAATAATAAAGAATTAACTGATGACATGTCCAAAAAAAAGAGAGAAAAACACTGTCACATTCTGTTCTGACAGAACAACCAGCATAGTTCATCCCTAATATCACCTGTTCTCAGATCAGTTCTCAAGACACTTGATAATCGTATGCTCAAGGTAACCAATGGGAAAGTGTTTGTAGTAAGAAAAAATAGCATACCCAAGCCCAGTTTGGTATCCATCTTTCCTGGTTACATGAGCCCAGTGCTAGAATATACTGACCCTTTTCTGTCACAGTTGTCACACATGCCAAACCATGGAACACAAACAGCTTAAAAAGTTTGTCTTAGGGCAGACTACAGACTACAAAAAAACACCATCCACTCTTTACCTGTTTCCCCTGCCAGAAAAACACACCACACTTTCTTGAATTTCTAAGGATGTGGTTCAAATCAGAGTTTAGAACTTTAATGTGTCCAGATAAAGAATGAGAAACTACTCCTTACCCTAGATACAGACTTTTCAATAAGGATAAATTGCAATCATAAGCACAAAGCATTTCTACAAACTAAACATAAGTTCTTCCTTTTGTCCCATTTAGCTGTCATGACTTTAGACTCTACAGTACATGGAAAGTGGCACAGCGTAACTCAAAACTAAACAAAACCCAGAGAGTGAGAGAATGATAGAAGCACAAGAATCAAAGCAACGCAAATGGTCTGGTCAGTCCTGTAAGTCACTGCTGGGTGTGATTATGGCTTTTACAGTGGCTGTAGCACTGTTTGCATAACATTAGCTTGACAGACTATCAGAAATATAGAAGAGATGCTTTAATCTGAAAAGTAACACAAATCTCGTAAATAGTTGAATGTGTTATTAGTCAGTCTGTCCTCTGTGTGGTGCTATGCACCACTGATTCTTCGCAAAAGAGTATGTTTTCTACACCATTAAGGAAGCAAAAGCAAAGAGCTTTTCGCTGAACTCTTCATAAGGTCAAAACAAGAAAACTCAGGAGGGTAAAACATATTTTAACCTATTCTTTGCCATCCAGTTATTCTAAGCACCAAATCAAAGCTTCTGTATTAATTGCATTACATATTTTAGGAGCCTATTGGTGTAATCAGTGAAAAAAAAGGAAAAAATCAAGTCTTTCGAATAACGTTTTGGTCAAGAATTAGAGATGTGTTATCGTCTCTCTATCGGTATTAGTAAGGGGATCCATTGCATAGTTTATACTGAGTTTATATCCGTTGCACATAGTTTATACTGAGTCCCATCTCCGGTAATCATGTGATTTACCCTTTGTCACACTCCGTTATTAAGTGTCTAGCACACACCCCTATCTTACGTAATCCTGATACCTGTTCCTGTTTCCTATCTATATGGTGACTGCTTCGTTTTCTAGAGCCTTTATATGGCCCAAACACACACACCTTTCTCACACAAAGACAGAATCAAGAGCAACTTAGATACAGGGACAGTTCAGGACCTGAACTCACACTGTTTGCTGGATGGTCTAATTTCTCTCTCTTTTGTTTTCAATATTTTGTAAGAGACTCACCTCTCCAGAGCGCTCGTAATGAGTTTTTTCTCCTCTCCGTCTGTGACATGGAGCCTGGTGGTACTGCTCCTTACCCTTCTGATAGTGTAAGTACAAATCTGTTTTGGGTTGTTATTGAATAAAGATTCATGATTGTTTAAGCTTGTCTTGTTTAGGGATTTTTGGCTCAACAGTTTTGGTCAGAATTATATAACTGATGGAGTAACAGCGACATAATTACAGTTACAGGAACATTATCAGAGAACCTACAGATCATTCCATTATTCATATCCTCACACAATAATCTGATTAATACTGCAAGACTTAGCTTCATGTGCACTACACTTCTGCAACACCACATTATCAACCTCAACAGTCTATGCCACTGTTTTCACATTCTCTCTAATCATCTAATGTATTAATGTATATCTAATCATCTAATGTATTAATGTATATCTAATCATCTAATGTATTCAAAGTACAAAATGAACCAAACATCAGTCACCACACTATAACTGAGTGACATCATTTTTATTTTCCTTTAATACAAATTGCTGACTGCTGCTTGCTGCCATGCTCTCTCAAATTACTAAATTAACAGCTCAGAAATGACAAGCCACTACGATGCATTACTCAGCAAGAACACCAAAGCTAACAGTCCACTACATTCATTACAATTAATGAATTAAAAGGCATGACTTCACTTTACTTCAACTGTCTTTCATGAAGACAACTGCCCGCTAACAACCAAATACTGGTGTCAAAACAACCTTAAAACAGATCACTAAATATAAAATCCCTGTCCTGTTCCAAAACATCCTGTTCCACTCATCCATTCCATATTGAACTAGTAACCACAAATGCCAGATGCTTTGTATTTATGTGTGTGTGTGTGTGTGTGTGTGTGTGTGTGTGTGTGTGCGTGTGTGTGTGTGTGTGTGTGTGTTGTATCGTTTGTTTTTCCAATGCATGAGCACACCATTTAGAAAACAGTACAGTTATCTGGGGGAAAAAAAGGTCCCTTGTGTTTTCCTGTGTGGTAACTCTATGATATGCATGTCTGAGCCTTCTGAAAGATTTTATAAATACACTTTGTTGTTACAGTATATGTTTATGATCATTTCTTGTGTAGGTATGGGATATGGCCCTATCGCTTTTTTAAAAATTTGGGAATTCCTGGTCCAAGGCCTTTACCCTTCATTGGAACATTCCTGTCAAATATGAAAGTAAGTTAGACATTAATATACACCATATATGCACTGAGCATTACTCACAAATAAGTGATGAATATTCTTTCATAAACATAATAAGCTTCTCATATATCACACGTTATTAACCCATTGTAGGGATTTTTTAAATTTGATATGGAGTATTACAAGAAATATGCATATACTGAATCGTGCGCCGTGGAAACTACCAGCGTGAGAAATGAACATTTTTTTCCGCTCCAATGGTTAATACGGTCAAGGCTATAACCACTCTGGATGTGATGTATTCTCAGATGACAGGTTTTATTAAACACGGGCACAGTTCTTGTACTTTTTGACAAGCTAAAACAATGATCACAGGTTATTGTTTAATAAACTATTGAACTGAGTTCTCTGTTTGACTGACAGTTATATTAGTCACTGAGATAGCATTGACTCGGTATGAAATTGGTTCAGTTTAAAAAAAAATAATAAAGTAGCTTCTAATGTAGTACACTACCTCTGCCATGTTAGTGTAGCTTAGCTTGCTACATGTCTGTGTAGTGAAGCTTCATTTAATGTCGTGTAACTGGTAGCTTGCCCAACACTGAATGATGAATGTGCTGATCCATGTTATATAATTTGTTAAATTACTGTGTTATCTGCGTAAAATACTAATCTGCCACTTGCACACATTTTGCTCCTTGTAGGGGTTTTACAATTTTGATCTGGAGTGTTTCAAGACATATGGGAAGGTTTGGGGGTGAGTAAAATCACAGATGCATGAACTGTACATGATCTATTTACTGGCTCAGACTGAAAAAAGTACAATCAAAATTTAGAATTAAATAACTTATCTTGATGTATTGGATTCAGTTCATTAATGCAGAATTTAAGGTAACATGACTCAATTTATGTGCAATTAAATGAATGTTTTAAGATGGTGTCATATTTGAACATGACCCGCCACCGACTGTGAGCGTTAGCCTTAAAGCTTTGATCAGCTTCTCAAAAAGCTCACACAAAACATTTCTATCCCTAATCAGCAAATGCTCTCACAAATGTGTTTATCAGCTTCACGACATTAACCACTTTCAACTCATTATTAAGGATCTTCGATGGACGTCAGCCATTACTGATGGTTGCAGACACTGAAATGATCAAAACAATTATGGTTAAAGAGTGTTACACGTACTTCACTAATCGAAGGGTAGGTTCACATTCCCAGTTACAAGCTGTGAATAAAGTGCGTAAAGGAAAATGTAATATAATTATTGCCTAACCTGATGATACAGTTTTTTTCTTGTGAAAGAAGTGTATAAGATGTGGAGCCGCCTGTGTTTGTTTCATTGTTTGAAGAAGGAAGGTCCTTGTCTGTTTTGAACCAACTAATGCTATATTCACAGGATACAAACGAAGATATGGCAGGACCATTTGCAGATGGAATAACTGTAGTTAAAGATGAACGATGGAGGAGAATTCGTGGTGCAATCTCTCCTTTGTTTACAAGTGGACGACTCAAAGAGGTACTATAGGACAGAACACCATGTACACTAATGCCTTTTGTGCTCAAAACAAATATATGAAAACATAAAGTGAAACTTATGTACTATTGGTCAGGGAAAAGCAAGACAGACTCAACACACTGAATTTGTTTGATGAATATTAGTATTCTCTCTGCAACCTGATACACACAATCATGAAAATGTGTAAAAACAAAACCAAAATTATATTAACCACTGACATTGAGTATAAAATAAAAACAATGGAAAATAAAAACAAGGATTCAGTGGAATAAAGTAACGTTCTTTGAGTACTATTGTTGGATATGTGTAATTATTACCCTTGTACTACTGCTCTTTCATTGCTTACTGTCTCTGTCAGATTTTTCCAGTAGCAGAACAGTATGGCAGTCGTCTGGTAGATAATTTGAAGAAGAGAGACCTGAAGAAGTCTGTTCAAATAAAGGAGTAAGTAGACACACTACAGTCAATTGCGAAAACTCCAAGGGAACTTCATCTGAACGTCAATTAGAGGGTTTTTGTTTGTTTGTTTTTTGCTTTCTTTCCCCAGACTGCTTGGCCCATACAGTTTGGATACTGTAACCAGCGCTTCCTTCAGTGTGGACATCGACTCCATCAACAACCCTCAAGACCCTTTTGTCGGCCAACTCAAGAAATTTCTTAATTTCAGTTTCTTCAATCCTGTTTTCCTGATAATGAGTACGTCCTTATTTGATGATCTCTTTGGACTAATTGACTTATAAAGGGGCTCTTATAGTAAACTAAGGAGCGAGCCATACTATCTTTTCCCTTTTTTCATGTGAGAAATATGTGATTTTTATTTTAAACCATTCTATTATTATAAAGAATGTGAATTTACTGTAATCACATTGTAATGAGCTTTTTCTTTTTGTACAGTTTTGTTTCCATTTGCAGCGAAGATACTTGGCAAACTGGGCTTCTCTTTCTTCTCAAAGACGACTCTCGACTTTTTTTATACTTTCCTCAGGAAGACGAAAGACCAGCGTCATAACAACACAAATGTACGATTGGCAAGGACAAATTCATTTCATCCTCTTCGGGCAGTAGATCTCGTATTTAAGAAAATTATGCACATGTATTATGTGTGGGTATAATGTGCTCCCATAGAATGTAGTAACTTGAGGCCGGTAACACAAAGGGAAGAATTAAATGCAACTATAGTAGTTATTTGGTTACTGGATGTTAGGCTGTTGGATCTACAGTCTTGGGTTATTATTTCATTGTACAAGCATTAAGAACACATAGAGTCTCCACGATTTGTTTTTTGTTTGGTTTTGGTTTTTTGGACAAACCTTGACTATCAGGGGCGAGTGGACTTTCTGCAGCTCATGATCCAAGGTCAGATACCAGATGATAAAGCTGAGGAGACATCAGGTGATCGGACAGCTAAAGGTAGATATTGCACCTGCTCAAGAAATTTTAATTCAGTGATGTTTTTGGTGATACATATCACAAATACTCACAGTATACAATTCAGTTTAAGAGCCACAACTTTTGCAAGCGAAGACATTGTGTCAAAACTGAAGTCTCTTGTGTATTTTCTAGGTTTGACTGATCATGAGATTCTGTCCCAGTCCTTTACTTTCATCCTCGGTGGTTATGAGACAACCAGCACCACACTGACCTTTCTAATGTACAATCTGGCAACCAATCCAGATGCTTTGAGGAAACTAGTGGAGGAGATTGACATGGCATTTCCTAATAATGTAGGATTTTACCTCCATTTCTCTCAAATACTTTTATTTTACTCTTTGGAGAGTGAAACATTGTCTAATCATAAATGGAAAATGTCCATGCATATTTATGACTACTTTAAGAATTTGAAAAATAAATTATAGTATAAGTTATTGTCCTTTCTTAGTTCTTCAAAATCACCTAAAAATAAATAAAAAATGTGAGGAGGCTTGTTTTTTTTTTTTCAAGTTTGCATTCTGTTTTGTTGCATCCAGGCTCCTGTCACATATGAGAAATTAATGGATCTAGAATATTTAGACATGGTTATGAATGAGTCCCAGCGTCTGTTCCCTACTGCACCCCGTACCGAGCGAGTATGTAAGAAAACAGTGGAGGTGAATGGAGTAACCATTCCCAAGGATACTTTGGTTGGAATTCCAACTTATGTTCTACACCGTGACCCACAACAGTGGACATCACCTGAGGAGTTCAGACCTGAAAGGTAACATGTTAGTAGATGCTCTCACTCACTTACTCTCACTAATGTTGTCAGCAGCATGATTTCAAACACTCAAATGTTCAATTAAAGTTCACTGTGAAATGGAAATGCTATTGGAGTGAAACTGTCCTTCCAAAAGCTCAAAGATAAAGGTCATTCCTGGCCTCTCTGCTACAGGCTTTGTGATATAGTGAAGTGGTGCTCAGTCTTGGAGAAACATTATAATAGCGTAGTGGTCTTGACTGGTATCCACTGTACGTGTAACCTTCCTGTTACTTGAGTGTTTAATAATTTCCCCTTATTGTGTTAGATTCAGCAAAGAGAACAAAGGAGACATCAACCCCTATGCATTCTTGCCCTTCGGTCTGGGACCACGGAATTGCATTGGAATGAGATTTGCCCTCATGGTCATGAAGCTTGCTGTGGTGAAGCTGCTTCAAAATTTCCAACTGGAGACATGCAAAGAAACTCAGGTTAATATTCTCTTTTGTTCACTGTCCATGTTCACTTTTATGTTCACTAAGTGCCGTGCTTACAGATCGTCTGCCTTCCACATCTTCATGCCATGTAGTATGTTAAGAAATGTAGATAAAGGCTGACTGTTGTGTGGTATGACACACAGAGTTGAGTTTAGATCAGCTGCATTAGTGTTTAGCAGATGACAAATTATGAAGGGAGGGGAACATTATGTTTCTTTTTCTTCATCCTCTCTTTTTTTCAGATCCCCATTGAGCTGGATACAATGTATCGACCCAAAGTTCCTATTACTCTTAAATTTGTTCCACGATCTGACTGAAATAAGGAAGACTGAAGCTCCAGGAGATGCATCTTTATGGCTCATGTGAAATCATTTTACTTCCATTGGATAAACTGAACGAATGGCTCAGTGCATTATGTCACTTTTTAGCATGGCTTACTACCGAGAAATAAAAATATGGCTTCAGCTTTTATCAAAAATTACTGTGCTTTTTTATTCTCAGCCATTTTTAATAATCATAACCTTTTTACTTGTCACTTTTGTGGTGTCATATTCTTTTCCAACTTTAAAATTACTGAGATATATAAATTTAATGTGTCTGATATTTTTTATTTCATTTGTATTAGGTAAATAAAAGACTGCTGTATGAAAGGATACACAAAATAGTCAGACAGACAACTATGTTTTTAAGTGAAGTCTGGTTGTAATTATACCTATTTAAGTTTCATACTCATTAGTAAAGAAACATAAAGCAGCGTTACAGCATTAGCTTGATAATGGCCTAGGTCCCAGCTTAGGCAAGATAGTTGTGGTGAAGATAAGGCTATTACACAAAACACAACCATTTATTAATGCGAACAAGCATGGTCAGATATATTTTACAAAATGTCATTTAAAATGTAAACATGCTGACATCAGGAATAAATCAAAATGGCTTTTGTTTGCAACACGGAGAGTAAGAGAATGATGAAAGTACAAGAATCAAAGCGACACAATGAGCATAAGGGAGTATCTCTGGTCGATCCCGTCCATCACTCCTGAGCATGACTATAGTTTGTGCAGTAGCTGTAGTACTATTTGCATAATGTTGCCATGGCTACAATCAGATTATCAGAATTGGAAATATCCTGGTGTGCTCACTTGTTGTCAAACTGTTGTAAATTTCAAAGAAGTGTTTAAATTGTAGAACCCACATCTTTTAAAGGACTAAATGTGTTACTGGTCAGTCTGTTTCATATGTGGTACTATTTCTACGAATTTTCAGAAAAATGCGTGTTTTCCAGACCAACAAGGAAGCACATGCAAGGTGAGCTGCCAAACTCTTGATAAGGTCATAACAGCAAAAATCAACAGCCAGTCAGTCACAGGATTTCTGTTCATTTCCAGGGTGGTTAACAATCTTTTAAACTCTCCTTGATCCTCCAGTTATTTTCAGGGTCAAATGTATTCAGTGTACTGCCTATTATCATATTACTGAAAACACTGGGGGAGGACCAAAATTCAAGCTTTTTTATAAAGTTTCAAGAATAAGACATGTTTTTAGTATTTCCCTTTTTTTAGGGGGGGGGGGGGGGATGGGGGCTATAGTTTGCAGTCTCGTGTCCAGTAGTCATGTGAGTCTCCCTTGTCACACTGTGCTATTACGTATTTAGCACACACCCCTGTCTAACTCTCTGTTATCTTCCAGTTATTTGCAGGGTCAAATGAAGGTCCATGTATTCAGAGTACTGCTTATTTTTCAAGCCTTTTAATATCGTTTTGGTCAAAATATAATGGATGTTTATGGCACAGCTGTAACAACCTTGTCTCCTCCTCCCTCCGGTTCCACCATTCAGCTTTCAGCGTCACCAGTCTACTGAGCACTGGGTTGATCACCTTGTCATTTAATAATCGTTTGCTCCCGTTACTGCTCTCATTCTTTTAGTTTGCCACACCATCCATTAATTTACTCTCGTCCTTAGTTTATATAAATGCCACTGTTGTTTCATTGTTCCTTTGCGAAGTCTTTGTGAAGACTGAGTTCTATGTCCCTGAATTCTTGATATTATTTGCAAACCTGTGTACCTGTGCCCGTCAGTCTGATGGACTATCTTGTACCTTATGAATTGTTTCTGTTTATTTGTTCCTGTTCCTTTGTGCCCTGTGCTACCCCTGTCTCAAATAAACAACCTTGAATTGCACATGCATTGTGTCTCTTCCCCACATCATGACAACAGCGCAGAATAAAAGTGTGTGTGACCGGCCATGTAAAATCCATGTGTGTCGACCATTTGCTCTATGCCATGGAAAATCGTACAAGCTTGGCTGGATTAACGCACACTTCTCGCTCGCCTTGGGTATCGTTGATATATCATTTATTTTGTCTGTTTACAGCAACAAAAGTTGAATGAAACCTGGTTGTAAATTAATCCTTGTAGTCATACTTAATGAAAAACTGGTTATAACATGAATTGGTGATGGGAAACGTGGTCAAAATAGTGTGTTTAACCAAGCTTCCCTTTTCCATTGGCTCAACCCCAAAATTCAACTGCGCCCTACGTCATATAGCTTTTGCCCTCTTACGTGGCATCAAACATGGCGTTTGGCACATAAAACATAAATATACATTCAAAACTATCAGTCACAATTTTTCAATAATTATTCCTATCTTAAACATAAATCTTAATTCAATATGTAAAACGAAAATGGCTATAACACCATGTGTGGTACTTTACAAATATTTAATCTATTCCCTATCAATGTTCATATAATGTTAGGATTATTTGAAGTGTGACTTCTCTTAGGGGGGCCTTTGCACACACTTTCTAATGAGTCCCATGTCCAGTAATCATGTCAGACACTGTCACATTGTGCAATACAGTGTTTAGAACACACCCCTGTCATACGTAATCCTGACACCTGTTTCCATATATGGTCTGTATGGCGACTTGTTTTGTTTGATATCGCCATTATATAACTCACTCACACAGAGAGAATCAAGAGTTGCTGGGATACAGGGTTCATTTTACGTCCTGAATTCATCCTATTTCCTAGACAGTCTAATATCTCTGTTCCTCACGAGACTCACCATCTCAGAGGGAGTGATTACAGATTTGGACATTCTAATTGTTGGGCGACATGTCGGGTGATAGAGTAAGCTATAAACTGGACTTTTGCCTATACCACATAATAAGCCCAGCCAAGCATATCAAGTATTTGTTTTTAATATTTAGTCCTCTGCCTTGGAGAGTTAATTTATTATAAGGGATGTCACAGACGTTGCGAGTTAGACTACACTTGCGTAGCCCGACTTTATCAACATTCAGTTGTTGACTGACAATGATCACGTCGTTGTACCTAGTCATTCATTTATCGTAAGGGTACGGTCCAAGAGCTTAGAGTATGAGAATGCTTTGAATGGCGTTGGAGAGTAAGGCTAAAGCGTTTCAGCTCTGAACCTGTCTCTTCAAGGCATTCAGTAGGCTATGAGTAGCCTAACATCTAGCCTGCTAAGTAGCCTAGGAGTAACACCTCCCCACCCCCTCCCAATAGAGTGCCATAGTCTATCATTAGTTTCCCGCATTTGAATGATTCGGCCAAAACTAGTTCATACCACGAGTTGCCTACCATCGAGCAGCTAAATCTAATTCCACATATGTAATAGAAATGTAGGCACAGATTGGACATGAATAAATATGCATGAATGTTTTTTTTTTCACAACATATGTATGTCGCAATGAAGTTTTGTCAACAAAACTGTGTCGGGTGTGTAGGCTTTTAGAATAAATGGCATAGCATAACAGGAGGTGTATTTTACCATTTGTTTATTTACAGGAAATACTAAAGAAAAGAGGAATTACACATTATACAAGATATGCAAGATAATCTATACAATGAAAAATGTGCCAAGTAAAATACATAAACAGTCTGACAGTCTACATAAGCTTTGTCCCCTGAACGTCTGCCGACTTGAACAGCGAGGAAATGTCTCGGCTAGTTTCTTTGCGCCACTGTCAATCGCAAATGTCTGATGCATTGTGCTCATAATGACCGCATCATGAATCGTTTGATTTGCTCCACCAACTCAAGTTAAGTTTACATTACTTTACACTTGCCAAGTAACCTACGAGTAACACCTCCCAACCCCCTCCCAATACAGTGCCATAGTCTATTGTTAGAACAATAGCCCAAGTGTGATCCCAACCCCCTCCTAATGACCGCGTCATGAATCACTTGGTCAACTGACCAACTCAGAAGTTCCCTTCAACGTAGACCAAAAGATTGTTTGCCAGTGCCAACGAGGTGAAGAAATTTTCGGCCTACTGCCGACCTACTGTCATCTTTCCCTACATAGGGAATTGTGTTCAACATGTAATTTGTTTCAATGTCACCGGCCACCCAGAATTTAATAGCAAATTAGCTCGGTTTAATGGCCATGTACTGTGTGAAACGACACAGTAACGACTTGATAGGGAACAGTTGTTCATCTACAGTTACGTTCTCACTAGGTGTGTAAGAAGCAATACTTTATCAAAAATCTAATATCAAATTTATCAAAATTTATCTGTCACAAGGTGGGCAACCCTTGTATTCTTGTCATCAAAGCGCAGATAGCGCATGATATCTTGGAATCTCCGTCGAGACATCCGTCTCTGAAAATGGGATTTCCCAAGTTAGCAGACCTGTAGTCGTCCGGGTTCATGCTTTTACCGCTCGTAATACCTCCCAAATAAAGGAGACCCGCAGTTTGAACTTATCAGCATCATTTCGATCAGTTTCTGCTTGAGAGTATTTCTGAATCTTTCACCACATTTGTGTGTCAATCAAACACAGTAAACTGCTCAATGGACCTGTAATATTGTCCTTGGCATAACATGTGGGCCCTGGGGTTTCTCTCATGATATTGCACTCTCGCGCTCTACCCTGAGGGTTGCCAACAGTTTGTTCAACCCATACTGTGCCGTCTCTTGCGTAGAGTGTTATATTGAATGAATTAGGATTCGCAAAATTCCTGCCAACTATCTAAGTCATAGAATAATTAGTTACGCCCCTGTACGTGAAACAAAAATGCGTTTATTATACGTTTATCCGCTTTACAAAACATTTGCATTTTAATATTGTAAATTATTGTTGCAGCTCTAAAATAATGTAATGTCGTGACATGAGAATAAAGCTTACCATAGTCTACACACAAACTATCAGTCATATGTAGGCCTACATGAAACAAAAATGCGCTTCATAGTTATTAAATTATTGTCGCCATTTTTGCACATTATGTAATATCAGTTTATAACTGTTATAACTCTCGATATATCTATCTATCTATCTATCTATCTATCTATCTATCTATCTATCTATCTATATATATATCTATATCTCTCTATCTATCTATATGTGTGTGTGTGTGTGTACATATATATATATATATATATATATATATATATATATACACACACACACACATACATATAAAACCCTGATCCCTGAGATATATATATAAAGACAGAAAACTAGTACGTGCGAACTGAGAGAAAAGAGAATTGCAGCCATGAAAGGCAGGAAACAACATGGCCGAACGCGAGGCTGACGGCAATTTCACAGTAATGGAAGCAAAATAGCTTTAAATTAGCTTGTACCGGGGTGATTTTGAAATTTTAAGGATGCTGGGTGATAAAACGCACAAATCTAGGAAAAGTCATGAAAGGAGGGTCCTGAAATTTGACCGAGTGCAAAGATTTAATTTTTTTTGGGTCACTGCGGTCAAATGACCGCCGCTCGGCGCTTCTAGGTATAAGTAGGTCAAACCAGCACGGCGCTTCTAGTAAGACGTCACAGCGGTCAAATGACCGGCGCTCGGCGCTTCTAGTGTTAAGAGGCGTCAAAAGTCACAAACAAAAAAGAAAACACTTCAAATCCGATCAAAGCAGTCAGACCTAAACAAATTTGCAAAAATGCGATTTGATTCGGTTTTCAAATCACATACAAATGTGGTTTGACACGGATTTGTAAAAATCGAATCTCATGTGATTTTTGGCTGTTCAGACTTGCTACATATGATGGGATTCCAATCGGATATGCACATACATCGGACATGGACTGACAGTGTGACCATAGCCTGAGAACAGACAGTGAAATTTGCTCAACAGCGCAAAGGGGTCAGAGTCAACAACCCCTCTCTGTCACAATATGTTACTAAGCTACATTCTGGCGCTCTAGGCGAGATCTCTACTACCCCCCCCCCCCCCCCCCCCAAAAAAAATTCTTGAGAGCATTTGTCATATTTATGTCATATTTATACAGTATTAAATGGAAGCAATAAATTAAGTTCTAAAGTGCAAGTCTTCAGAACAACAAAGCAACGTTGTAGGCATAATTGCATGGAGAATGCAGGCCGATTTAGTGGATACCTAATTCACGGAATTTTGAAGTACTGAAATTTCGTCTACATTTTAACTTTTAATCTCCTCTTATGAGCGAAAAAAGAGTAGATTTACTTAACTTCTCCATTTTCAAAGATTAAATCTCCTCAACCTCCTGTCCTCCTGCTGGTTCTTTGAGAACACTTCCTCATCATTTGCCTTGACAAAATGAAATTCACACTGCTCCCCATAACATATAGATGTGTTAGCATATCAAATTTTCCTGCTCTCCAAAAATTACACCGGATAAGCGACAACATTGATGCTACATCTACATTTATGATACAGCATTAATGATAGAGCTACTACACAGCTAGGTAGCTTAACTGCTATGTACTGCTATACTCTGTAGTTCTAGCTAGCTTAGCTAGTTAGGTAGCTTAGTGCACTACATTTCAAACCAGAGACAGACAGATGCTGTTAAAAATGTCCATTAAAACATACGTCTCTTCTTTTGTCTCTTTCCTCTTCTTTCTAAACTGCGCCCCCGATGGCTTTGATCTTTGCATTAGTACAGCAGACCAGCAGAGAATTTCAGATGCAGTGGACTGTTAACTGGTGCACTCACCCGCCGTCTCTCTTATCATCTCATTCACAACAAATAAATAAGTCTTAATGCGTGTGTTATTCGTTTTACTTCTATAATCATTAAAAATACATATAATGAATTGCCCCTAAAATATATATATTTTTAAGAGAGGGGTGGGTGGTGCAGGTGGCGTCCAAGGCAACTGCCCAGGTTGCCTATGCCTAGAAACGCCCCTGGTGGTACTGTTGCATGCACGTAATTATCAGGCTACTCACTCTTTTGTTCCTCGACTTTGGCAGATTTTTCCAATAGCAGAACGATATGCCAGTCGTCTAATAGATCATTTGAAAAAGACAGACCTGAAGAAGCCTCTCCAAGTAAAGGAGTAAGTAGACACAGTCAAGTCCATCGAGACTTAACATCAGAGAAGCAATCAAGTACCCTCTAGATGAACAGGAATTTAAGTTTTGGGGATTTTTTTTCCATTGTTCCCCCCAGAGTTCTTGGCCCCTACAGTATGGATGTTATCATCAGCGCTTGGTTCAGTGTCGAGATCGACTCCATTAACAACCCACAGGACCCATTTGTCATCCATCTCAAGAACTTTTTTCAGTTCAGTTTCTTCAGCCCTGTCTTAGTGATAACAGGTAACTTCATTGTATGACAGTCTCTGTGAACTCCATAAATTATAAACGACTTCATTTCAATTCAGTTCAGTTTTATAGAAGTAGTAATACTTTGTTTGTCACACACACACTGGGAAATGAGCAGTGAAACGAGCAGCTGCCAGCACCCGGGGACCAAAACATTTGGGAAGGTGTTAATCTAAGCTTAGTTTACACAATTTCATGTAAGTTTTTCCAGTTAAGGAATAGTAAAATTATATTAACCTAATAACATACATAGCATGCATGTACAGCTATATCACTGATTACAGGTTCTATACGAATAAATTATTTTGAAGTGTTGTACAGGTTAGTTTAACTTTCTTTTGTTCTACATAGTTAGTGTGGAGGGATACAGACTGGGCGCATGGTGTGGTCTGAACTCCATTCCCAAGGAAAACTAACCTCTTAGGTGATCTTGTCTTCGTAGAAATTGATTGTTATCATGTTATCAACATGTGTCCAGATGGTACGGATGTTGCTGCATTGAAATGTCAATCCTGGTCTGTTAGGTATTAAAGCGAGTGGTTTTTGCTTTGGTGTGCACTAGTCCTTAACGCAGAGAGGCCTGGACCATAAAAAGGGTCAAAGAAACAAAGGGTGGGGGGGTCAGAGAGAGAGACAGACAGAGAAACAGGGGGAGATGGGGAGAGTCTGTACAATGTTTAACCTCAGAATCAGTGAATCATTTAGTATTGCAATGTAAAAAGTCACTCCTCCAATTGTCGCCAGACCTGCTGTAGCTTTTGAAGTTTTAGGAACTGCCATAAAACCTGTGCCTTGTTCACAGAATAGACAAGGAAGATTATGAGGAATTAGCAGACCCCTCAGGTACTGAGGAGCAAGACCATTTAGACCACAAACAAAAGGAATATTTTAAATTGGTCCCTACCAATGAAACAAGAGGCTCAACTGTTGTCAGATTCCTTGTTAGTTTTGAGACTGTATTAAATAACAATTTTGGATTGTTCTTGTTGTTTTCAATCGGATTGGACAGATACGACATATTAGCTGCAGTAAGAGCTTGTTTGTGTTGTAAGGGACTTTCTTTCCAAGCAATATCAAATCCTCCAATTTAGTCGCTCACCACTTCCATTCCAGCCTTTGTGATGCCTGTTTATCCCAGATCTGGTTAGTATACCAGAGCACACTTCTTCTCTCAAAGTCTTTTCTTCCTAAGTTGTCCCACCTAAGGTATCATGTAAGGTTGCATTTAGGCCTTCAGTCATCTTTTTAAGAGTGGCTCTATTATGAATAAAAAAAGAGTCCAGGAGCCTATAAAGGTAGTCTGCTGATGTGGATAAAGTAGCAGTGTGACCAATACGACGTTTGGGAGCTCATAAATCAAGGATACAAATGCCTTTTCATAGGTGAAATAATTGGGTTCTGAGACGAGACAGTCAAATCTTAGAAGCAAATATGGCTTAAAATCATGTCTAGAGTATGATTATAGTTATGAGTGGTATCTAGTATATTCTGAGTGAAACCGACAGAATCAATAAGAGAAGCAAAAGCTATCTTCACAGGGTCCTTTTCTTCATCCATATGAATGTTAAAGTCTATCAACCACTGCCATTTCAGTGCTAAAAACCAGGTTAGATTAGAAAGCTGCAATCTCCCGTAAGAATTCAGTATAAGGCCCTGGGGTCTGTAGGTGATGGATTAGATTTGGTAGGTTAAGGCCATAGACTGAATTTCTTGATGGAAGAGCTACACCCTCCTAGGAGGGATGGATACCATCTGTCTGCAAAAGTCCACACTTTCCCCAGAAAGTTTGCCATAATGTAATCCACATTGTTTTCAGGGCACCACTGAGACAGTAATCTATTTAAAGATGATAATCTGCCATCCATTTCATCACCTTGCCAAACTGGAATGGTATCTTACTGATCTTAAATCTTTTAAGTTTGCTTCAATGTCAGTGCTCTAGTACCCAGGAAACATTGCATTAAGGTCTTTGGTGTCATTACCTTCATGTTTCTTAACACAGAATTGGCAGTTACCAAAGCTCTGTCAACAGGTGTCTCAACTTATGTGTCACTGAGTGGTGAGAACCTTTTGGTCACGTGAATTGGGAACTGGTGCCCATGTGGGATAATTTTATGTTTGCAACTATGTCACTGAATTGTTTCCCTTCTGCCTTGCTGAAAATGCTCTACTCCAGAAGAGGGGGAACGGCTAACATTAGATACCACTGAAAGATCTGGAGTTGCTAAAAGTGACACTAAAATGTCTCCCCTTTTGTAATTTCATATTAGACCCAGATGTGCACCATTCTGTGTGCATCATACCAGCATTTAACTCACAATTATCACAAAAAAAGAAAAAAAAAACACATCTAGTAACAGAAAATGCCAGTTTTGTTTTAGTAAACTAATTATCAGCCATACATTCGAATGTTTTTGGTGTGACAAATATAAGATTATTATATCCAAGTACATTGTGGTTATGATAAATGTGATGTAACTCAAATCATATCTTAATGAACACTTTCTTTCTTACAGCTTTGTTTCCATTTGCAGAGAGGATATTGGGTAAAATGGGTTTCAGGATGTTCTCAAAGACAAGTATAGACTTTTTTTACACCTTCCTCAGGAAGATTAAAGACCAGCATCATGCTGAAAAGAATGTACGTTTGTCAACAATAAATTAGTTTATTCTGCTTTTGCCAGGAGATCTTACTTTCAATGGGAGAGCTATTGGTTGGATTTCTGTTTCAAACAGATTTGTTTCATAGACGAAATTCTATCCCATAGCATCAGTTCTAATAGTAATGTAAATCTGTGCAATCAGAAAGTAGCAGTGACCTGATGGCATTAACACAAGCTGAAGAACTAAAAACTACACTTTGAAATATACAGATCATGGGGATCATGCATTGTTACTCTTTCAATGCACAAGCATTATGAAAATATAGAGTCTTGTCATCTCCTTGATTGATAGGTTGATATTCTTTCAGGGGCGAATGGACTTTCTGCAGCTCGTGATCCAAGGTCAGATACCAGATGATAAAGCTGAGGAGACACCAGGTGACCAGACAGCTAAAGGTAGATATTGCACCTGCTCAAGAAATTTTAATTCAGTAATGTTTTGGGCCATATATTTCACAAATACTCACAGTATACAATTCAGTTTAAGAGCCACAACTTTAGCAAGCGAAGACATTGTGTCAAAACTGAAGTCTCTTGTGTATTTTCTAGGCTTAACTGATCATGAGATTCTGTCCCAGTCCTTTACTTTCATCCTCGGTGGTTATGAGACAACCAGCACCACACTGACCTTTCTAATGTACAATCTGGCAACCAATCCAGATGCTTTGAGGAAACTAGTGGAGGAGATTGACATGGCATTTCCTAATAATGTAGGATTTTACCTCCATTTCTCTCAAATACTTTTATTTTACTCTTCAGAGAGTGAAACATTTGTTATTATCATAAATGGAAAATATCCATGCCTATTTGTACTCTAACCTAAACGATCTCGTCAAAATAAACCTTTTTGCTAAAAGAAGAAAGAGTAACTTTTTTTCTTTTGTTTTATCCAGGCTCCTGTCACATATGAGAAATTAATGGATCTAGAATATTTAGACATGGTTATAAATGAGTCCCAGTGTCTGCTCCCTATTACACCCTGTACTATGAGAGCATGTAAGAAAACAGTGGAGGTAAATGGAGTAACCATTCCCAAGGATACTGAGGTTGGAATTCCAATTTATGTTCTACACCATGACCCACAACACTGGACATCACCTGAGGAGTTCAGACCTGAAAGGTAACATGTTATTAGATGCTCTCACTCACTCACTCTTACTAATGTTGTCAGCAGCATGATTTCAAACACTCAAATGTTCAATTAAAGTTCAGTGTGAAATGGAAATGCTGTTGGAGTGAAATTGTCCTTCCAAAAGCTCAAAGATAAAGGTCATTCCTGGCCTCTCTGCCACAGGCTTTGTGATATAGTGAAGTGGTGCTCAGTCTTGGAGAAATTTTATAATAGCGTAGTGGTCTTGACTGGTATCCATTGTTTAATAATTTCCCCTTATTGTATTAGATTCAGCAAAGAGAACAAAGGAGACATCAACCCCTATGCATTCTTGCCCTTCGGTCTGGGACCACGAAATTGTGTCGGAATGAGATTTGCCCTCATGGTCATGAAGCTTGCTGTGGTGAAGCTGTTTCAAAATTTCCATCTTGAGACATGCAAAGAAACTCAGGTCCAGGTTCTCTCTCTATTGTTTAATATTTTAAGTGAATACCCATACTTAACGAATTGTCTGCCTGCCATTTCTTGCACCACCCCTCCTGCCATACACTACATTGAGAAATGCGATTAATGATTGACTGTTGTGTTGTACACACAAAGCTGAGTTTGGACTAGTTTTGCTTGTTTTCACTGGATGACATATCATCAAGTAACTGACTTTTTTTTGTTTGTTTTGTTTTGTTTTCAGATCCCCATTGAGTTGAATACCATGTTCCATCCAAAAGTTCCTGTTACTCTTAAATTTGTTTCACGGTATGATGGGGAAAAGGAAGAGTAAGAAAATTAAGTAATAGAAGACACAATGTTAACCATCCGGTCCATCTGAAATCCTCATTTTGATTCCACTGGCTAATTTGATTGAATAACATCAATATATCATGTCATTCTTTGACAATGCTTCCACTTAGCACTATTAAATCGCAAAGCTCAACTTTCTTACTTTATATCTCTCTACAGCATAAGGATAGTGTTTTTATTGGCTTTTAATGGTTAATAATAATAATAATAATAATAATAATAATACCTGTAATAATAACAATAAAGACACTCTTGATTGCAATTTTTGTCCTCTTCATTAATATTCTGCCCTGAATTTTGTCCTTGTAGATGTAACAACATCATGAGTAAGTTTTGACACCTCCTAACATTTGTTTCTAAAGACATGGTTACGCACCTTACAGAGTATTAAAAAATCTTGGTATCCATGGACTAAAATCATATCCTTTTCTTTGGACCTTCCCAGAATATGAGAAGGTAGAGTTTGAAAGTCTTAAGTATTGGTTTGAGTTTGATGTAGACATGACTGGATGAGTGATGCACGGTGTATGTCTATTCATCACCCTACTCTACTCCACCTTTCTTTTCAGCCAGACAACTTTAGATGCCATAGTCAAGGTGCTGGTTGGAATTCACCATCCAGAATGACTTCAAATGGAACCTATAAGTCAACTGTATGCTTAAGGTAACCAATAGAAAAGTTTTTGCCAAGAGAAAAAATGGCATACCCAACTTGAGGGTTTCCATCTCTGCTGCTTACATGAGTCCAGTTCTAGAGTACACTGACCCTTGTCTGTCACTGTTCAATAAGAGCTACTCACCAACATGCCAAGCCACAGAACCACACAAACAGCTTAAAAAATCTGTTAGGGCAGAGATACACAGACTACAGGGGAGAAGAACATCCATTCTTTACCTGTTCCCCCTGCCAGAAAGCCAGACCTCACTTTTTTTTTCATCACAAATGTCCTGTTTTGTGTTATTAGTCAGTCTGTCCTGTGTGTGGTGCTATATACCACTGAGTCTTAACACAAAAGTATGTTTTCTACACCAATCTAGGAAGCAAAATTCCTCGTAAGGTAAAAACAAAAAACTCAACAGCCAGTCGCAGCATTCCTGTTCATTTCTAGTCAGGTGAAAAATATTTTAACCTCTCCTTTACAGTTATTCTCAGCACAAAATCTATGTTTCTGTATTAATCGTACTACATATTTTATAAGCCTATTCATGTAACCAGTATACATAACAGCTAACAAGATATTACAGCTAACAGGATAGTTTGACATAGCTAAAATCCATGTGTGGTACTTTACAGATATCTTATCCGCTCTCTATCAGTGTTGGTGACAGGAACCTGTGCACACAGTTTATACTGTGTCCTGTGTCTAGTAGTAACTCATATGACCTTTGTCACACTGTGTTACTGAGTGTGTGTCACACACCTTCGTCATACGTAAACTTCATATCTGTTCCTGTTTCTGCTCTGTACAGCGCTCTTTTTAGAGCCTTATATAACTTAGACACACACACAAACACACACAGAGGGGGAGAGAGAGAGAGAGAGAGAGAGAGAGAATCAAGAGTAGCTCAGATGCAGGGTCAGCTCAGGACCTCAATTCATCCAATTTGCTAAAGAGTCTAATATCTCTGCATTTGTTCTTCAAGATAATCACCTTTCCAGAGCGCTCATAATGAGTTTTTTCTCCTCTCCGTCTGTGACATGGAGCCTGGTCGTACTGCTCCTTACCCTTCTGATAGTGTAAGTATAAATCTGTATTTTTTATTGAAGAAGGATCCATGATTGTTTTGTTGCAGAGGTTTTATTCAGCAATTTTTTTTTCAAATTTATGAAATTGTTGATGGATTTGCAAAGACATCATTTTGGCACAGCCAGCACCTCTGCTGATACAAGCGGCAAAGAACAAAGAACAAAACCTGGACCATTTGTTAATAATAAATAAATATCAAACTGAATTTCTGAGAAATTCCATTTTAGCTTTTCATCAACATATTAAAAAAGTAAGATCTAAGAGGTATCATTTTTTCTAAGATAAAAAAAACCTAGAATACAGAGAAAAGGTGTCATTTTTTTGTGATACATATGGAAGTTTGAATGACGGTTCATGAGTATAGTATCTCCTCTGCACCAGTTTGACCGAGGTTCTAGAAGCAGCATTTACCTCATCTTTCATGATCATCTTTTCGTCAAACACCAAAAAATACTGTGTGTCAATTGCTTTGTGTCTGCCTCACATCTCTATAACAACCTCTGACTGCACTGCCCTGTCACTCAGCCCCCTCCTCTTTTCTCTTTCCCATCCCACCTTTCTTCCTATTGCCAGACATGCTACCCACCTCTAATCCACTAGTCATGTCCCTTACCGTGACATCTTCCTCATGCCCTGGCACCGAGATCACCGCTCCTTCTTTTCTGTCGTCTCCTGTTTTAAGATATTGGACTCACTACTGACAGGGCTCCCATCCTATATAAAATTTTTAATAAACAGGGGAGGTTTTCTGGTGGTGACTCTAACATTAGTAATAACAAACTGACAATTTAACAATTTCACTGGACTTGGTATTTACTGGTAATTCAAACATCAAATGCAAAGGCTGTTGTGTGTGTTTTTCCTTCTGTGTGTGCATTTGTGTGTTTGTGTGTGTGTGTACCTGCTGGAAAGTAGATAATGAAGATACCTTAACCTGGGAAATTGACTAAGTAGTTCTGTTTTAGATCTTCTCAAGTGGTTTCCAGACGAAGACAGTTTCAGTGAAGTGATGGCAAGCTACTTGCATTTTAATCCTTTTTAATATTTCTATATGATATTGGACTTTTGTTTGACCTGCATGTGTTCACCACTATCACATTTCTGTGACCGGATTAATTGCCCCCTTCTTAACCCTCTCCAAAGAGTCACAGTTCTAATGTTTGTCTCTCATTTTTCATAAAGCCTGTAGATTTACAATTTACAATTAACAATTAGGCATTTAGCAGACACTTTAAACCAAAGCAACTTACAATAAGTGCATCAATCAGATCACATTACCCCATAAGCAAAGTTCACAGTAAGACTGTAGATTAATTACCCCTTGTATTACGCTCCTGGAATTCTGTGACAATACACGGTAAATAAATAAAGAAGATCTGCAACATAGGGACAAGTTTAGTACAATTTGGTTTTTTGTGATATAGAAAGGGAGGTTAGGCAGTGGGGGACAGGTACAGCAGATAAGGGGCGTGGTTGAGAGGAACGGCTGCCAGAATCCCGAAGTGAGGGGACCGCCAGCTGACTAGAGGTGGTAGAGCGGAGAGCTCTGGCTGGGATGTAAGGAGTTATCAGAGACTGAAGGTAGGATGGGGCGAAGCCTCTTGTGGCCTGTTAAGCCAGCACCAGTGTCTTGAACTGGATGCGGGCTGCTACCGGAAGCCAGTGGAGTGCGATAAGTGACATGAGAGTGTTTTGGGAGGTTGAAGACCAGGTGTGCAGCAGCATTCTGAACAAGCTGAAGGGGCCTGATACTGGCTGGCTTTCCGGCCTGTGCTAAGGCGTTGTAGTAGTCGAGGCAGGAGATGACAAGTGCTTGGACCAAGAGCTGGGTTGCTTGTTGCGTGAGGAAGGGATAGATCCTCCTGATGTTGTAGAGGGATAATCTACAGGATTGGGTGACCGCCGCGATGTGGCTTGTCGATGTCAGCTGGTCGTTCATGGTCACGCCAAGGTTTTTGGCTGCTCTGGAGGGGGACACCACAGAACCCTCAATGGTGATCGACGCGTCGATCATTGAGGAACTCTTAGACGGAAAAAAGAGAAGGTCAGTTTTCTCCAGGTTGAGCATGAGATGGTTAGCAGACATCCAGGAGGCGATATCGGCGAAGCAGGCTGCAATGCATGGCTGGACCTGAGAGTCGGAGGGGGAGAAGGAGAAGAGCAGCTGTGTGTCATCGGCGTAGCAGTGGTAAGAAAGAGATAACTTGTCCGAGTGATCTAGTGTAAAGAGAGAAAAAGAGTGGACCAAGTACAGAACCTTGTGGGACCCCAGTCTAGAAAGGGCAGGGGGAGGAGACCAAGTCCCTCCAAGAAACCTGGTAAGAACGGTCAGACAGATAGGACTCAAACCATGTGAGTGCAGATCCCGCGATGCCCATCCCAGCAAGGGATGAGAGGAAAATCTGGTGCTTAACAGTATCAAATGCTGCGGAAAGGTCTAGAAGTATGAGGACAGAGCTGAGTGACTCTGCTCTGGCCAGGTGAAGCTCTTCTGTGATGGCAAGGAGGGTCGTCATGGTGGAGTGGCCGGCTTTGAATCCTGACTGATTCTGATCCAGGAGAAGACTGGAGAAGATAAGGAGAGAGTTGGTTATAGACTGCACATTCAAGAGTTTTAGAGAGAAGTGGATTTCAGGGAGGGTTAGAGCAAGAGGCAGAAGGATAGGAGGAGGTGATCCAATGTGGAGAGATATGAATGTGAGATCAGGAACAGGACAACCTCTTGTGAAGACAAGGTCCAGCTGGTTGCCACCCTTGTGCGTTGCAGGGGACTCCACTAGGGTGAAGTCAAAGGACTGGAGGAGGGAGAGGAAGCCAGCAGACTGAGTAGAATTCAGCAGAAGATTTAAGTCTCCTAGCAGCAGGATGGGAGTGCCGTCCTCAGGGAAGGAGCTGAGGAGGATGTCCAGTTCATCCAAGAATGACTGCATAGGGCCTGGTGGACAATAGAGAACACTAATGTGCAGTTTACAAGGGGAAGGGATGGGAACAGCGTGAAATTCAAAAGATGTGGGGGAGATGGAAGGGACAGAAGTGACTCGGAAGCTCCATGAGGGTAAGATCAGGAAGCCAGTTCCTCCACCCCTCCCCGAGGGTGTGGGGGTGTGGGAGAAGGCAAAGGCAGAGTAGAGTGCAGCAGAAGTGACTGTGTTCTCCGACGTGATCCACGTCTCAGTTAGGGCCAGGAAGTGCAGGGACAGCATGGAGGCTTGAGCAGAGATAAAATTCAACCTTTTGTACCGCCGATTGGCAGTTCCAGAGGCCACCTGAAATGACAACAGTAGTGTCAGTAGAGTGCGGCGGATGAATGAGGTTAGACAGGTTACGACTGCGAGGATGCAGAGGCCGCCACCTGCAAAGATTGAGAGGGGAAACTTAAACAGGAATGGGGAGATGACGCACTATTAGTGTAAGTGCAGGAGAGAGACAAAGATATTCAGAACAATAGGCGTAGTAGCACAATTTCAGTACCACAAGATTAGAGCAATAAGCGTAGCACAATTACATAGGTAAACAAATGGAGAGAGACAAGATATTCAGAACAGTTAGTTAGTTAGATTTATTGTCCCAGAGGGAAATTCTTTTCCACAGCACTGTACAAGAGGGAGAATCAACATCTCACTATCAACATTACACTGTTCACACACAGGTAACATAGATGCTTGTACACACAGGTAAACATAGACGCATAGACACCAACATGTAGACAGGATTCCTTAGTTCCTTCTGGGAGTAGTAACAGTAGTAATAGTAGTAGTAGCACAATTTCAGTACCTCAGGATTAGAAGTGTAGTCGCACAATTATGTAGATAAGCAAATGGATAAATGATTATAACACAACAACTAGAGCACAGGGACTAGGAGAAAGGATCACAATCACTGGGTGTGTAGCAGACAGGCACCAGTTGTCTCGGCTTCTTCGTTGTTCTTCCTTGGTGGACTCCCGCAGGTAGTCAGACCGAGTCTTCGTCCGACAAGACAAGGGAGACAAGATCACTCCAGCTGCCTCTACAGCTGCCGCTTAGCGGAAGCACTACTCCTAAAGAGCCTTGTGACTCACAGCACTTGCAGCTTATGGGCTGGCTACAGCCCCACTCCCTTAGGAACCAAAACAAACCGGAAATCAGCTGTGGCACAAACTAACGAACAAATGCAAATCAGCAACTCAACAGCTGACAGCAACAGGAATTCGAACTACCGAGTAAAATAAACTAGTGATGCTACCAGACAGGACACACAGTTATAAATTTATATCCTTCATGCACACTTCACTTATGCAGCACCAGATTATTATCCCCAATATTTCATTCCACTGTTTTCACAGTCTCTCTTATCATCGAATGTATCCAAAGTTTAGTTTCTACTGCCATATTTTCTCAGCTTATCAAATTAGCAGCTCAATAAGGCATCCAGAAATGATGACCCACTAAGACATGTCATCGCCCACCAAGAACCCTGAAGCTAACAATTCTCTACATAATAAAAATACACAACATACTATGTACACCACAAAAGTACACCATGTACTATAAGTAAACTTTTTCCGTTTTGGAGGAGCAACCAGAGCCACCATTCGATTGTTTGTTTTTGTTTTTTCTTTGTGCGCACATGCTTTTGTCTTCCTATAAACGAGCTCACTATTCTTAAAAATAGATCAATTGGTTTAGAAAAAAAATTAAGTACATTATTTTTTCTTGTTTTAGCCTGGATTCCAAATTCTGTGATATATACATTCATTTCTACTAAAGAAAAGGTTGCACTTAGTACATTCTGTTGCTACAGGAAATCACTGTGTTTATGGATTTTCCTGTGCAGGTATGGAATATGGCCCTATCGCTTTTTTAAAAATTTGGGAATTCCTGGTCCAAGGCCTTTTCCCATCGTCGGCACAACCCGTTTATACGCTAAGGTGAGTAGGCTGTTCACTAATCAATACTGAGAGTGTGATGGTGCATGCACTGAATGGTATGGTATGATGTCTGCCTTTTAAAAAAATCAATGATTTGCCAGAAACCAAGGGTATGACCTTATAGCGGTAAAAACAGCTGCCTGTAAAGGGACTAGACACCCTCCAGGAGCATCACTGAGGAAGAGAGGGAGAGAGAGAGAGAGGGAGAGAGAGAAGAAGAAGAAGGAGAAGGAAAAAATAAAGAAAATAGGCTAGTCTACACTAAGCCACTTTTGCCCCTATCAGACCGGCATATGTTGTCTAGTTGGGCCTAGATTCACATGCAGCCTGGCGTGGCTAGCTCAAATTTCAGGGCAGTAACCATACAGCATTCCAAAATTCAAAGCAATATTCCCAAACATAAAATGAAAACAGATGAGAGAATATTACAACACCTATGTCCACTGATTAAATATATTTTCAGGTTTTTAAAGGTCCGTGTTGAGAAGGGTCATAAAGGTTGGTCTGGTGGAAATGTCAAATGTGTGGTGGAAGAGCAACAGCATGTATTGTACAACAACAACAAAAAAAGAAAAAAAATCCAATGGTAACAATCAAGACGTCTAACACAGAAAACAATACACAAATTTACGTATTCAGTTCACCGGTATTTGCATATATACATAGGGCAGAACTGAACGTTCTTTGCCCATGAAGAAATAAGTGAGAGAGGGAACAAAAAAAAAGAAAGAAAAAGAAAAAAAAGAGAAGCGACCTCCACAACGTTCGTCACTCCTAAGCTGGACTCTCCGTGAAGAATCCATGTTTCCTACCGAATGTATCCGCAATGAATGGAATGGTTCCCAACCGTGCAAACCGAATTACTAACGGAGGGAGAGTAACAGATAAGAGAGTTTAAGACAGAGGAGAGTCATCTGTGGAAAATCCGGCAGAAAGAGTGAGGAGTCGGGGCAACAATCCACAGGGGAGTCCAACCACTACGATTCCACAGTGATAATCCTCTTCAGTATGGAGCAGGTTATTCAAAGCCGTAAAAAACGAGTTTACGCGTACTGAACTACCGCCTACTTAAAGCAAACGGAGAGTAACCACCTCGTAGATTGGAGGGAATATCGGCGACAATGTTGATTCAAACTTCCCTCACTAGCAAGAATCACGCCCTCCTATATCCTACGGTGGCCTACTCCAGTCAATGGCGAGTAACCAATGACGTACCGGCGATCAAAAAAAAAGAGAGAAAGAAGTTTGGAGATGGAAAGGTCTATGTATATGGTAAAGGGAAGGTGATAGGAGAGGAAAGTGCGTTAGTAGAAAATAGAAAGCAAGTGAGTTAGCGTTTTATAAAAATGATAAGCATGACACGGTGTCGAATGCCACAACCTGCTGCAGACCGCATTCGGGGTCTCCTTACACCAATATTACTGATGAAGTTCTGAGACAAAAACAACCAACAGGACGAAGCACAAGTCCCCCCCCCCCAAAAAGAAAACAACACAATAACAATTTGGCGGATAGATAATATTATTTTTCCATTTCTACACTTACCATTCAAGACACTTGCATATTAAATAGATAATATCATCATAAATATTGCTGTATTCCACTACAAGGTGTGCAGATATGAAAGAACACAATGAAATAGCCTACAGTAATCACTCTACACACCAAAAAAATCATTGCTCTAACTGCACACAATAAAACACTGCAACCTATTACCATGGGATTACTGGTAGGTCCTATAATCATTACCCAAAACATTTTTGCTTGTATGTACAGCTAATGTAGGGAGCAAAAGGATTTTACTTCGACTTTGTGTCATGGATGGATTATCGTAGCCACGGGCCCCTTCCTACACATGCAAATAGTACACGCGCACTGCCTGTGTCCTCCCCAAGCACGCACAATAGCACAGGGCCACCCGCAACCACACAGCATATCTGGCCCACTGGCCCCGTCTATAGGTCTCCCCAGGTCTTCTAAAGCACCGGCGCAGTTAATCACTCATGGCAACGATGAGCACAGGGGAGGGCGGTACCTGGAGAGAGACATTAAAAAAAGAAAAAAGAAAAAACGCAACCCAACGCCACAGCCGTAACAGTTATTCTGACATGTTAAATTACTGCCCTTTTAGGTCTGTTTTGTTCTATACATGCCATTTACAGCACAGTATATACATCTTTAGGAGTCAAACACACAGCTTAATTTAAATAAAACTACAGTGAAAGCTAAAGCACCCGCACCGCTGCTAACGGTAACACCATCACCCTCCAGCTGTTTTTGGTGAGAAATGTTGAAAGAGAGGGTATTTGTTGTACCAACATGGCATCTTTAGCTTCTTTTTCTTTTTCGAGTTTACGCTTTGCCGACCCACGAAGTGCGCGTTTCTCCATTTTGACTGCGAAACTGACATTTGACATATATATAGCCTACATCATTATGACATTATGTGATTTAATCGGCTAATTTATAAAACATTCGAACAATTTCATTGTCATACTAAATTTTCAAAATCACATTCACCCCACTATTTTAATAAACAAAAATACTTCACACATTAAAAAAAAAAATGTATAACAATAAATCTTAAGGCCAAGGGCTGCAGGGCTCTGAGCACGTGCCCACTTTGCCCGTACAGTAATCCGTTTACGCCTCGTTCTCTCATAAAAAGATATGGTGACAACTCTCAATCATACTCGCTTACATTGTTATTGGACAGTGCAAACTGAAACATTTTCCGAGGTTCATAGGTAACAAAACTTGGCCTCATAGGTTGAAATTACATTAACACTTTCTATCCAGGCTGTCCTCATTTTGGGGATGAAGCAATGATAAGCTGACGTTGTGAGAGACCACTTAGGAGTTTCTCACACCCCAAAAATGACCAGTTGGGCCTCGCCCGTTTTAACTTGTGGTTGAACTGCCGCTGAGCTACTGACAAAGCAGTTGCCCCTGTGTAAATTATTAGGACTGCATTATAGTATTTTCTACATAGAAATAATTCTGTCACTTACACATGTTTTATCTCATTGTAGGGTATTCAGAGGTTTGATATGGATTGTTTCAAGGAATATGGGAAAGTTTGGGGGTAAGTATAAATCACAAATCTTTGACAGATACATGGTCCCTGTGTGTGGCATGTCTCAGATTAATAATAATAATAATAATAATAATAATAATTAAACTGGCCTCAACAAAGGCACATGTAAAACAAATCAGTTACAAGCAATTGCTGTCATGAATGTATAACAATCAGACAGCGCTTGGATATCTATCTGACGCTATAAAAAAAATCCAGGTTCTTTTAGAGATTTAATACCCCTTTTGCAGAGTAATTAACAAAAAACAAACCCTGAAATGACACCACCACACTTCGTGAAGTTTAACTAATATAATATTCTACGGAATAATCCCTTGACAAGACATGAAAAAAACAAAATGAAACCCAAATAAATCCACATTCATCAACCAAACAAGCAATGCGTCTTATATAAATCCAGTGGGTAAAATGTGTTGTGAGCGGCGGGGAGTCCGTATGTCCACAAGTGGCTAAACAAGAAAAACATTTCATTTCCAACCAAAAAGAAAAAATACAAAAGCACTAGGTAAATTCTCAAAAAAGCTTACGAAAAAGAGAAAACAAAAAGGAACGCTCTCCGATTGGTGGCAACTTCTACTACTTCATAAATCGGGAATGAGTCCTCCATCCGTCGTCCGATTTTTCCTGTAGATTCCCTTGTAATCCACACGTTTTTACATGGTATTAGCCCCTTTTTCTCGCTTTTTTCTCTTTCTTCTGCCTGGACTTCCTAACTTTACTTAACTTTACTTTCCTTTAATTTCGCGCCGCTCTCCCCTCGTCTTTCCTGTTACGTCTTTCCTTTTTGGGAGTATTTTACGCGTCATACCTTGTCGCCCCCCTTGCCCTGCGCTACCTTTCGTCAATGAAAGAATATTGTTTCTTTTAACATCAGAAATGCATTTTTAATCCTTCACATTTCATTGTATTTTTTTTTTATTTAATTACAATCACCCTTTCATTGTGACACCGTCACAAATGCATTTACCAGTTTAACTACATTAACCACTTTCATCTCGTTATTAAGGATCTTCGATGGCCGTCTGCCGACACTGATGGTTGCAGACACTGAAATGATCAAAACAATTATGGTTAAAGAGTGTTACACCTGCTTCACGAATAGAAGGGTAGGTTCACATTACCAGTTACCGGCTGAGAATAAAGTGTGAAGGAAAAAGTAACATAATTAAACTGTTGTGTTGTGTTGTCTGCCTGATCAAATACCCAGGTACATGCTGATGTTATTGTTTTTTAGGGGGAAAACACACTCTTAAGATTAAGAACTGACTGTATTTTAAGAGAGAGGGTCCTTATACATCTGTGTCTGTTTTGAACCAACTAAAGCTATATTGACAGGAATCAAACACAGATTTGTCAGGACCACTTGCGGATGGAATCATGAATGTGAAAGATGAAGTATGGAGAAGAATTCGTAGTACAATCTCTCCATTGTTCACAAGTGGACAGCTCAAACAGGTACTGTCAGAGAGACCACCACATATACAAATATACCAACCAAAGCAAGAAATAGGTATTGTTGGGCAGGAAACAGCAAGACAAACTCAACACATTGGACTTGTTGGAGGCATTTTTATATTGTCTTTGAAATGCAACTTTATACACAATAATAAAAATGCATAAACACAAAACACAATAAAACTAACCATGGCTCAGTGGAGTAAAATAAATTGTATTCTTTAATATGAATTACTGTAGCATGTTTGTAATTATTCGTTGGTTGTTTGTTTTTCATCTCTGTCAGATTTTTCCAGTAGTGGAACAGTACGCCAATCGTCTAATAGATCATTTGAGGAAGAGAGATCTGACAAAGCCTGTTCAAATAAAGGAGTAAGTAGACACAGGGAATTAAATCATGCAGGAATATCAGAGAAACAGTGAAGTACCCTCTATGTGAACATAATACAAATTTCAGTTACCATTATTATTTTTTTCCCAGAGTTTTTGGCCCATACAGTATGGATGTTATCACCAGTGCTTCCTTCAGTGTGGACATTGATTCCATTAACAACCCACAAGACCCTTTTGTCAGCCATCTCAAGGATTTTCTTCAGCTCACTTTCAGCAGTCCTGTTTTCCTGATGTCAAGTACATTCTTCTTTCATGATCTTTGTGAACTCAGTGAATTATAATAAGTTATTATTTCATTTTTATTTCCACGGATGCTGTGATTATAATAACTGTGAAATGGTTGTAAACGTGTCATAAAGAACTTTTTTTCCTGCAGTTTTTTTTCCTTTTTCAACAAAGATATTTCGAAAACTGGGCATCATGATGTTCCCGAAGAGAGCTACAGACTTTTTGTACACCTTCCTCAGGAAGATCAAAGATCAGCGTCAGAATGAAAAGAATGTAAGCTTGGAAAGGACAAATTCATTTCGTTCTGTTTATCTCCTGTCTAAATGTAACAGTGATTGTTTGGATTTGCGTTGCATATAGATTTGTGTCTCAGATTAAGTATTTGCTAAATTCCAGCCTATAGAATCGCTACACTGTAAATCTGTGTAGCTATATACAGAGAGGGAGATTTATAACGTGCTCCCACAAGAGGCAGTAGTAATTTGATGGCATTTACATAAGCTGAAGAACTAAAAACTACACTTTGAAATATACAAATCATGGGGATCCTGCATTGTTACTCTTTCAATGCACAAGCATAATGAAAATATAGTCTTGTCATCTCCTTGATTGGTGGGTTGATATTCTTTCAGGGGCGAGTGGACTTTCTGCAGCTCATGATCCAAGGTCAGATACCAGACGATAAAGCTGAGGAGACATCAGGTGATCAGACAGCTAAAGGTGGGCATTGCACCTGCCCGTGGAATTTTAATTCAGTGATGTTTTGGGCCATATATATCACAAATACTCATAGTGTACAATTCAGTTTAAGAGCCACAACTTTAGCAAGAGAAGACATTATGTCAAAACTGAAGCCTCTTGTGTATTTTCTAGGTTTGACTGATCATGAGATTCTGTCCCAGTCCTTTATTTTCATCCTCGGTGGTTATGACACAACCAGCACCACACTGACCTTTCTAATGTACAATCTGGCAACCAATCCAGATGCTTTGAGGAAACTAGTGGAGGAGATTGACATGGCATTTCCTAATAATGTAGGATTTTACCTCCATTTCTCTCAAATACTTTTATTTTACTCTTCAGAGAGTGAAACATTGTCGCAATCATAAATGGAAAATCTCCATGCATATTTATGACTACTTTAAGAATTTGAAAAATAAATTATAGTATAAGTTATTGTCTTGTCTTAGTTCTTCAAAATCACCTAAAAATAAATTAAAAATGTGAGGAGGCTTGTTTTTTTTTCAAGTTTGCGTTCTGTTTTGTTGTATTTTCTTTCATCCAGGCTCCCGTCACATATGAGAAACTAATGGATCTAGAATATTTAGACATGGTTATGAATGAGTCCCAGCGTCTGCTCCCTACTGCAGGCCGTGCTGAGCGAGTATGTAAGAAAACAGTGGAGGTAAATGGAGTAACCATTCCCAAGGATACTTTGGTTGGAATTCCAACTTATGTTCTACACCGTGACCCACAACACTGGACATCACCTGAGGAGTTCAGGCCTGAAAGGTAACACGTTATTAGATGCTCTCACTTGCTCTTACAAATGTTGTAAGCAGCATGATTTCAAACACTCAAATGTTCAATTAAAGTTCAGTGTGAAATGGAAATGCCATTTGAGTGAAATTGTCCTTCCAAAAGCTCAAAGATAAAGGTCAATCCTGGCCTCTCTGCCACAGGTTTTGTGATATAGTGAAGTGGTGCTCTATCTTGGAGAAACATTATAATAGCATAGTGATCTTGACTGGTATCCATTGTACATGTAACTTTCCCCTTACTTGAGTGTTTAATAATTTCCCCTTATTGTATTAGATTCAGCAAAGAGAATAAAGGGGACATCAACCCCTATGCATTCTTGCCCTTCGGTCTGGGACCACGAAATTGTGTCGGAATGAGATTTGCCCTCCTGGTCATGAAGACTATCGTAGTGAAGCTGTTTCAAAATTTCCACCTTGAGACATGCAAAGAAACTCAGGTCAGAGTTCTCTCTCTCATGTTCCCTCACTTTATGATTATCTGACTATCACATCTTGTATCACAGTATGTTGAGAAATGTGGTTAATGACTGACTGTTGTGGCATATGAGTTGAGCTGACACCAGTTTTGTTTGTTGTCAGTGGATGACACAAGGTTAAGGGACAGGTGCATTAATTTTCTTCTTTTTTCTAGATCCCTATACAAATTAATCCCATGGGCCTACCCAAAACCCCGGTCATACTTAAACTTGTTCCACGATCCAGTGGAAAAATGGAAGAGTAACCAGATGCATCAGAAGATGATGCATCGTTGCATCATTCACAAAACGTGAAATCCTCATCTGAAATACTTCTTTTTACTTTCATTGGATAATCTGACAGAGTGATGCAATGCGTTGTGTCTTTTCTCTTAATTTGTGACTGAATCATTTTCTCTTTTACACCTTAGCCACTTTTACACTTAGCTGAAATTTGAGTCAAGTGCAGTATTGGCAATGTCAGTCAGTAAAGACTGCGCCACGGTCGCTGACTACAATGCTTTGTATTAACATTCATCTGCTAACGCAAATTTTCTGATTTTTGTCAGTGTATGTGCATTGAGAGTATACCAAATTCAAAGACCTAGTGAAACTGAACATAGTGCAGGTTTGTGTGTGTGTAATGAAGTTATTCAAATCAGAGTTCAGAACCCAACTGTTGCCCCTCTGATCTCAACTGTCCTGTTTTTTCAAACTTCTGAGTGAGAATGTTTTTTAGTTAGCAATCATTTTTAAACACAGATTTTTGTGGTTAAGAAGTGGTTCAATAAATGTAAAACATTTAGTTGAAGAATGTATTTTTTACAGCAATGCAATCTGGCATTTTTAACAACTCTGGCTGCGGCTAATCAACAATAGATTAAAAAAATCTTGTGTATGTACTTTGCTGCAGGTAATAATGATAATAAAAAGATCAAATATGAAATCTTTTTAACAAAATGGCCAAACTGTTTCTTCCGGTTTTGAGTTTTTAAGTTGCACACATTTGCTCATGGTCCTTAAGCTAGTGGTCATGGGAAGAGCGTTTGAACCTTTGAGCTGATCCACCTCATAAGGACCACTCAGTCATAACACGAAGAGCACTTTAAGTGGAACTGAGGCACATTTGCTGCACACGGAAGAAACAAAAGAACTAACAAGCTAGTAATAGAGTGACAACTGCCTCGTTGACTTCAGTGCACCAGAGTGATTTGCTTTTGGAGGCCGCGAGCAGGACTTTGCGTTTAGAATAGTCTTTTAGCATTGTGGATCTCCCAAAGTGGTGAGACTGTCCTCGTGCTTCATAGACGCGTGGGGACAAACTGAGGCTGATGGATGGACTGCATCAGGGTTCGAATTACGGTGGGGATTGCGGGGGTCTGACCGCCCCTAATTAAGACTTGGACCCCCCCCCCCCCTCCAAAAGAGGTACAAACAGTCGTTTGGGGGGTCGAAACATTTATATATCCTATGGTATATAGCCCTGCAGAAAAAGTTGACCCTCCCAATTGTCATTGGCATAATTCGCACTCTGGGCTACGTGACAGCTCACTGACTGAACTCTGAGCATAGCACAGTGTCATTTGTTCTGATTTTGGTAATGGGGAGGGGGGGGGGAGGGGGGCGTCACTGCCTGAGGGAACAGCTCTTCATCTACATACCCCTCATATCATAGTTTGGGGAGTTTGTATCAGAGCTAGCTCTAGATAATTTTATTGTATGGCATTTTCCATCTAAGGAACATTAAAATTTTATTAGTCCACTCGTATCAGCAGCAGTTTATGATTCCGAGCAATAGGCCAATGAAACACGATTGTCTTATCCTTGGAAACAGCTTAGGCTCGCTGACATCTGCTGGGTACTTGGCCAGTGGTTGTTTAAAAGCTCTAGTGCAAATGTGACAGGTTGGCCTACAGCACAGGTGTTCACATCCGCCTATGGTGTGGTTTTGGTTAATAGGTGCAGAACTGCCTCCTGGTAGAAAAAAGGTGTGTAAGTGCACGATCTGTCCCTGGAAGCACGATCCGCTCTGACGGTTAGGGAAAGGGATAGGGTTAGTTGACTTTACCGCAAGCGTGTATAATTCTAGCACAGATTGCATTGTTCTGTGTCCTACGTGTCCTAGAAAAGTTGATTTGTTTGTTCACCACAAAGCATATTTGATTTTTCTCAGAGTCTGTAAAACGTGATTTTGTGTGTTCCGATGATGTTTTCTTCAATTGGTGTTTCATAACAAGATACTAGCAATGCACAGTTAGGCTATATTGTAGACAATGTGCTGCGATATGGCTTGGAGTAGTGATCCATAGGCAGGGGTGGACAGTAACGAAGTACATTTACTTGAGTACTGTATTTAAGTACATTTTTCGAGTATCTGTACTTTACTTGAGTGTAAATTTTTGGAAACTTATGACTTTTACTCCACTTCATTTGAAATACAAATGTTGTACTTTTTCACTCCATTACATTTCTATGAAGGTTCTCGTTACTCGTTACTTTAACGCATAGCTTTGTCAGCGGACGAATTTTCTTTTCTAAAATGCAATAGGCCATATTGTGTTCATCACAAGGGAAAAACCAATCACAGTAAACTGCTCCAATGCTGTCAGTGCGTGCTGCATTTTTTTAACAACTGAACTTGGCGGTTTTACTTATGGCTACTACAATGGAAGATAAAGATGATAAAGATAAAGGTTCCTCATCAGAGCAGCCATGGCCGTATCTGAAGTCCATGTCTGAGATTTTCGAAATCAACTGGTTTCCAAGCTAATTGTTTCCCGTATGCGTTCGCGCGCTGTGTTCGCCTAACACTTACAATCATTTGCCACAGTAGATATGAGATGTGACTTGAAAATTGCGATTTATATGTTTGTGAATGTGCGTGAATCTGGTGACAGAGGCAGACCACAACTTCTACTGTTAACACAGTGTGTGAACACATACGGAAACCAGTTGGCTTGAAAACCATTTGGGGCATAACACCGGGTCCTGTGTGAATCCACTGCTGACACATACTAATAGTTAGCTAGCGAAAATGCCGAGTAAACGTTACTGACAAAAATCCTTTCAGAAATATATGTTTTAATCTTGTCAGGTAAATACAGTTATATTTGTAAGGTCAGCGGATTCACGTAGGACCCGGTCCCAATAACATGAGGGGGGCGGGAATCAAGCGGTGACGATGGTCATCCAGCTGTTTCACATTTCAGACAATGCTATGTAGTAGAAGTAAAATTAACGTAGCCTACAACATTATGACATGTTTATCATTTTAAGGCCAATCTGAGTTAACCTAGTGCCTGTTTAACTGAGGCTATACACTGTCTTTTACAGAGTAAGCATTTGGTTCAACTGTGTTTCTATAGGCTTTGTAGCATATTTCACAAGATTTTTATTCTACAGGTTCTACAAGCAAGTCAGTGCATTCAGTAGGTTGTTTCAGAGTCATTAGACTTTGTAAATGCATTGTTGCAACAATACAACAATGCAATGACATTAAAAAGAAAATGTACTTTAGAATACTTAAGTATTTTTAAAAGCAAGTACTCCAGTACTTTAACTCAAGTAAAAATTGAACTGAACAACTTTTACTTGTAGTGGAGTAATATTTGACCAGGAGTATCTATACTTTTACTCAAGTAATGGAGTTGTTTACTTTGTCCACCTCTGTCCACAGGCCTAACACGGTCAGTCTCCTTATTTGAGAAAACATGCATGAGTGGTGTGCTCAACAGACATAGGCTAACTTAGACATGTCGGTTATGTGACTTTCATAAACTGTTGATTGTTTTACATGACAGTTTTTCAAAACACTGTGCGGCATTGTAACACACGTGAAAAGCACAAGCACCTTTTAAAGGCAATCGTTAAAGGGATGCCGTTTACATCTATGGGCAGTATATGGCCCACTGACAAAAGGTGTGAATACGTCAAACTCTTCGTTGTCTCTTCAAATTGCCGCCCAACAGGTTACAGTCAGACTATCAGATACATCAAAGAAGTGCCATAATGTGAAGGTTAACCAAAATCCCCAAAAACAGTTTTAGGTGTGGTTAGACAGTCTGTCCTGCGCATGGTGCTATACACCACTGATCTTCAAAAGTATGTTTTCTACACCCACAAAGAAGCGAACACAAAGAGACCCACTGAACTCTTGATACTCAGCAGGCAGTCACGGGATTCATGTTCATTTCCAAGCAGGTAAAAAATCTTTTAGCCTCTTCTTTTACCCTCCAGTTATGCTCAACTCCAGATCAAAGTTAGTGTGTTGATTGTACAAACTGTTTTATTGTCCTGTATTTATAAACAATGAACAAAACAAACAGGCATTCAAGTCTTCTGAGTAATGTTTTATTCAGGAATAAGCGATGTTTCAGCTGATAGCCTAGTATAAAAGCGTGAGTGACTAACAAGGTGAAATGTGAGGTACTTTACAAAATCTTATCTGCTCTTTATCAGTGTTAGTGAGGGGAAGCTACGCAAGCAGTTTATACTGAGTGCCGTGTCCAGTAAATATGAATAACCCTTGTCACATTGTGCAATGAAATGTTTTGCACACTGTCATACGTAATCCTGATACCTATCTCCATTTATGGTCTATGGTTTACTTTGTTTGTTACAGCCTTTAAATAGCTCACTCACACAGAGTCAAGGTTAGGTCAGATACAGTGCTAGTCCAAAACCTGAAGTTATCCTCTTTACTGGAGGTTTACTGTGTTGTTTGTAATTTGCCCACTGGGTTGGCACCTATTGCACACCTGGCTGGCCTAGAAGGGGTCTCCTCTCTCTGTGGTCCTTCTCAAGATTTCTCCTATTTTTCCCTAGCATCTGTTTTTTTTTTGAGGAGTTTTTCCTTGCCCGCTATGAGGATCAAGTCAGGGGGTGCCACCCTTCTCTGGTTGTTGTAATCCTGTGGGCATGTAAAGCCCTTTGAGACTGTGAACAGTGATGTTGGGCTTTAAATAAACTTAAACTTGAACTTGACAGTCTAACACCTCTGGGTTTTTTTTGTTTTTGAAGGAATTTACCTTTCCAAAGCACTTATGTGTTTTTTCTGTATTCAGTCTGTAGCAATGGAATGAGGGGGACCTGTGCATTTAATTTAGACTGAGATGAGTCATTTTGTCACACTGTGTGTGCTATTAAATATTTAGCACGGACCAAAGTCCAGCATAACCGTGACTGCTTGTCCTATTTCTTCGCTCTGTGTCGACTGCTTTCTTTTTTAAAACCTTCATATAGACACCGCACCCCCCCACCCCTCAAATAAACACACACACACATACACAGGGGAAGTTAGAGCGACTCCAAGGGCCCAGCAGTGACAGGAGGCCCTCATAGAACACTATTATTAGTAGGTTTGGGGGCCCAATACTATATTCTTTCATAGGGCCCAAAATTTCTAGCGGCAGCCCTGCACACACACACACACACACACATACAGAATCAAGAGTAGCTCAGATTCAATGTCACTTCAGTACCTGAATTCATCCTCTTTGCTGAAGAGTCTAATATCTCTCATTTTTATTTTTGCCTTTTATAAGGATTTAACTTTTCCAGAGCACGCATGATGAGTTTTTTCTCCTCTCCATCTGTGACATGGAGTCTGGTGGTACTGCTCCTTACCCTCCTGATAGTGTAAGTACAATTCTGTGTTTTTAATTGAAGAGGGAGCCATGATTGTTTTGGCTTGTTTTGTTTTGGGGATTTTTGTTCAGCAGTTCTGGATATGAAATTGATGGAGTAACAGTGACATAATTACAGTAACAGGAACATTATCAGAGAACCTACAGATCATTCCATTATTCATATCCTCACGCAATAATCTGATTAATACTGCAAGATTTAGCTTCATGTGCACTGCAGTTATGCAACACCAGATTATCAACCTCAACATTCCATTCTACTGTTTTTTTCACATTCTCTCTTATCCTCTAATGTATTCAAAGTACAAGATGAAACAAACATCAACCAATCTGCTTTATCTGAATGACATCATTTATATTGTCCTTTAATACAAATTGCTGATTGGTGCTTACTGTCATGCTCTCTCAAATTACTAAATTAACAGCTTAGAAATCACAAGCCAGTAAGATATATACTCCCCAAGAACACTGAAGCTAACAGTCCACTACATTCATTAGTTAAGGCATGACTTCACTTCAACTGTATTTGCTGAGGACAACTGCGTACTGACAACCAAATGCTGTTTTCAAAATAAACTTAAAACAGATTGCTAAATGTAGAATCCCTGAAATGTTCTGTTCCACTCATCTTTTCTACACTGGACTAGTAGTGTGTGTGTGTCTGTGTGTTATTCCAATACATGAGCACAGCATTTTGAAAACAGTTCAGTTATGTGAGAAAAGAAAACACACTTTGAAGTGAATTATCTTCTTTGACTTCGCCTGTATCCAGTATTCTACAGAATTCTGTGTTTGTTTATTGTGAATTCAGGCCCTTTAGGAAAAATCATATTCATAAATTCTGTTGTTACAGTAAATCACCTCCGTGTGTATGGTATTTCCCTGCGCAGGTATGGGATATGGCCTTTTCGCTTTTTTAAAAATTTGGGAATTCCTGGTCCAAGGCCTTTACCTTTCCTTGGCACACTCCTTTCATATAGAAAAGTAAGTATTCACTGATAAGTATGGGAGTGTAATGGTGCATGTACTGAACTACACGGTATGAAGCCTACCACAGTGAGAAATGAACGTTTTTTCAGCTATAATGGTTAATACAGCTGAGACTAAGACCACTCTGGGGGGAGTGCCTCACAGCATACACTCAGCATTTCCTGTTTTCTATTGTAAACATACCCAATCTTGAAACTTGTGTACAATTAATCCGCTAAAAATACCCACGTGCTGATCCACATCATAAGATATATCAAATTATAGTGTATCTATGTAATACTGTTATCTGGCATTTACACAATACTTCAACTCTTGTAGGGTTTTTACTGTTTTGATCTGGAGTGTTACAAGAAATATGGCAAACTTTGGGGGTGAGTAAAATCACAAGTCTTTTGTTCATGGTCTTTGTACATGGCATGTCATTTTTTTTTTTTTTAATTGTTTAATACAGTGAAATTGTATGGTGAAATAGTCTTGCATTCTATAGTGTTAGGCTGGATTTCAGTAAACACATTCACATTTATATGCAGTTCAGTGAAGAATGGGTCCCAATGCCATTTCTCTCTTTGTGAGCGAGACTGTGTGTGTATGACCTTTAAAGTAATTACTGGGCTCATCAAAAAAGCGCATAAAAAAGAAATCACTAATTAGCAAATGCTTTCATAAATGTCTATCAGCTTCAATACACATACCACTTTCTTCTCATTATTAAGGATCTTTGAAGGACGTCAGCCAGTATTGATGGTTGCAGATACTGAAATGATCAAAACAGTCATGGTTAAAGAGTGTTACACGTACTTCACTAATCGAAGGGTAGGTTCACAATTCGAGTTGAAGGCTGAGAATAAATCGTATAAAAGAAAAAGTAACATAATTTAACTGTAAAGTTGTATTGTCTGCCTGGTCAAATGCCCAGGTTTGCCTGGGCCGATGTCATTGTTGGATTCATGTGAAAGCACACACTCAAAGATGGACCTGTGTTTGTTAGATTGTTTGAAGAAGGAAGGTCCTTGTCTTTGTATGTTCTGAACAACCTTAAACAATATTGACAGGATACAAATGAAGATTTGGCTGGACCATTTGCAGATGGAGTAAGCATAGTCAAAGATGAAAGATGGAAGAGAATTCGTAGTACACTCTCTCCATTTTTCACAAGTGGACGGCTCAGAGAGGTAAAGTTACTGAGAGCACCAAATGCACTAATGCCTAAAAGAAAAATCTGTGAAAGCATAAGGCAAAATCCACGTACACATTAACCGCTATCTGTAAAGACAAAATCAAACCAAAAAAACAGACAAACAAAAAAAGAACGACTTACTGGAGAAGAAAGAATACTGTTGTTTGAACATGTATTAGGTTCACATAGGTTGTAATTATTACTGAGTTGTTTGTTTCTCATCTCTGTCAGATTTTTCCATTAGCACAACAATACGCCAATCGTCTAGTAGATCATTTGAAGAAGAGAGACCTGAAGAAGCCTGTTCAAATAAAGGAGTACGTAGACACACTGCGGTGAATCATAAATATCAGAATAAAAGTAAAATAGCTTCAATGTGAACATAATGCAAATGTCAGTTATGCTTTTTTTCCCCAGACTGCTTGGCCCGTACAGTATGGATACTGTAACCAGCGCTTCCTTCAGTGTGGACATCGACTCCATCAACAACCCTCAAGACCCTTTTGTCGGCCATCTCAATAAATTCTTTCAATTCAGTTTCTTCAATCCTGTTTTCCTGTTAATGAGTACGTCCTCGTTGAACAGCCTCTGTAAATTAGTGAATTATGGTGGGCTTCTTATGGTAAATGAAGTAGGCGGTGATGATTTGGGGGCTTTTTTTTTTTTTTTGGTGTGAAAATAGATGATTACTGTATTCAAGAATATTGTTATCATACTAAATGTGAAATTATCAAAGTCACAACTTAATGAACATTTTCTTTCCTTGCAGTGTTGTTTCCATTTGCAGCGAGGATATTGGGTAAACTGGGCATCACTATGTTCTCAAAGACAAGTATGGACTTTTTTTACACTTTCCTCAGGAAAATCAAAGACCAGCATCATAAGGAAAAGAATGTACGCTTGGCAAGGACAAATTCATAGAGTGAAGAATTACATAATGAAATCATACCAGTTACTTTTTTTCAGTTGTTGGGTCTTGAGTTGTTATTTCATTTCAAAAGTGTTAAGAAAATATAGTTTCCTGAACTGTTTTGGTGATAGACCTTGACTGCTGGGTTGATATTCTTTCAGGGGCGAGTGGACTTTCTGCAGCTCATGATCCAAGGTCAGATATCAGATGATAAAGCTGAGGAGACATCAGGTGATCAGACAGCTAAAGGTGGGCATTGCACCTGCTTGTGGAATTTTAACTTATTTATGTTTACTGACCAAATATACAAATATAAAGATATTCAAATATATAGACTGATACTGGCTAAAAGGCTCACAGTCTACAATTCAGTTCAAAAGCCTTGATTTTTACGTGGGAAGAGCTTGTTTGAAACTGAAGCCTCTTGTGTATTTTCTAGGTTTGACTGATCATGAGATTCTGTCCCAGTCCTTTATTTTCATCCTCGGTGGTTATGAGACAACCAGCACCACACTGACCTTTCTAATGTACAATCTGGCAACCAATCCAGATGCTCTGAGGAAAGTAGTGGAGGAGATTGACACAGCATTTCCAAATACAGTAGGGCGTTACCTCCGTTTCTCTCAAATGATTTGATGTTAGTGTTAAGAGAGTGAAAAATTTGTTATAATCCTAAATGGCACAAAATGGAAATATACATATATAATTTTGGCTACTTTAAGGATTCAGGGAGAAAATGTAGTATACAGGTGGATCAGTTCGCAATGAAAGCACTTATCTCTTGCTAAGAGAAAAAAAGAGGAAATTTGTTTTTACATTTTGTTTTATCCAGGCTCCCATCACATATGAGAAATTAATGGATCTAGAATATTTAGACATGGTTATGAATGAGTCCCAGCGTCTGTTCCCTACTGCACCCCGTACCGAGCGAGTATGTAAGAAAACAGTCGAGGTAAATGGAGTAACCATTCCCAAGGATACTTTGGTTGGAATTCCAACTTATGTTCTACACCGTGACGCACAACAGTGGACATCACCTGAGGAGTTCAGGCCTGAAAGGTAACATGTTATTAGATGCTCTTACTCACTTACTCTCACTAATGTTGTCAGCAGCATGATTTCAAACACTCAAACGTTCAATTAAAGTTCAGTGTGAAATGGAAAAGCTGTTGGAGTGAAAGTGTCCTTCCAAAAGCTCAAAGATAAAGGTCATTCCTGGCCTCTCTGCCACAGGCTTTGTGATATAGTGAAGTGGTGCTCTGTCTTGGAGAAACATTGTAATAGCGTAGTGGTCTTGACTGGTATCCATTGTTCCTGTAACTTTCCCCTTGTGTGTTTATTAATTTCCCCTTATTGTGTTAGATTCAGCAAAGAGAACAAAGGAGACATCAACCCCTATGCATTCTTGCCCTTCGGTCTGGGACCACGGAATTGCATTGGAATGAGATTTGCCCTCATGGTTATGAAGCTTGTTGTGGTGAAGCTGCTTCAAAATTTCCAACTGGAGACATGCAAAGAAACTCAGGTTAATATTCTCTTGTGTTCACTGTCCATGTTCACTTTTATGTTCAGTAAGTGCCGTGCTTACAGATCGTCTGCCTTCCACATCTTCATGCCATGTAGTATGTTGAGAAATGTAGATAAAGGCTGACTGTTGTGTGGTATGACACATAGAGTTGAGTTTAGATCAGCTGCATTAGTGTTCAGCAGATGATAAATTATAAAGGGAGGGGAACATTATGTTTCTTTTTCTTCATCCTTTCTTTTTTTCAGATCCCCATTGAGCTGGATACAATGTATCGACCCAAAGTTCCTATTACTCTTAAATTTGTTCCACGATCTGACTGAAATAAGGAAGACTGAAGCTCCAGGAGATGCATCTTTATGGCTCATGTGAAATCATTTTACTTCCATTGGATAAACTGAACGAATGGCTCAGTGCATTATATCACTTTTTAGCATGGCTTACTACCGTGAAGTAAAAATATGGCTTCAGCTTTTATTAGAAATTACTGTGCTTTTTTTATTCTCAGCCATTTTTAATAATCATAACCTTTTTACTCGTCACTTTTGTGGTGTCATATTCTTTTCCAGCTCTGAATATATTTATTAAAATTACTGAGATATATAAATTTAATGTGTCTGATATTTTTTATTTCATTTGTGTCAGGTTAAAAGGACTTAAAAAAGATTAAAAGGATACACAAAATGGTCAGACAGACAACTGTTTTAAAGTAAAGTCTGGTTGTAATTACACTTGTTTAAGTTTCATACTCATTAGTAAAGAAACATAAAGCAATGTTAAAGCATTAGCTTGATAATGGCCTAGGTGTCAGCTTAGGCAAGATAGTTGTGGTGAAGATAAGGCTATTACACAAAACACAACCATTTATTAACGCAAATAAACTTTAAATAATTATAGGTCGATCCCTAATCTCCCATTTCTTTCAAAGATATTTGAAAAAATTGTAGCTGCTCAGCTTATAGCCCATATGTCCTCTAACAGTCTGTGTGAAATATTTCAGTCCAGTCAGGTGATTTCATTCTACTGAAACCATGCTTACTAGAGTAACTAATGATCCTTTATTAGCTATGGACACTGGTGCTGCTTCTATTCTTATTCTGCTTGATCTGAGTGCAGCATTTGACTCAGTCGATCACATTATACTGTTAAAGCGCCTGGAAAATCAAATTGGCATTCGTGGACTGACACTCTCTTGGTTTAAATCTTATCCCTCTAAGAGAAAGCAGTGTGTCCACTATAATAATGTGACCTCTGAATACCGTGAGCTTAACAATGGTGTTCCTCAGGGATCAGTCATTGGCCCTCTTCTATTCTCTGTTTACATGCTCCCTTTGGGTGACATTATTCGTAGACAACATTAACTTCCATTGTAATGCTGACGAAACTCAGATTTTCTTACCTATCTACCACAATGGCCGCACTGAATTGGCTAACCTTGAGGCGTGTCTTTGTACTATTACAGGTTGGATGTCTTCACATTTCCTGATGCTTAACGCAGGACTGAAGACTGAAATACTGGTCCCCATATGCATAAACATCTTTTTAGTGGTCTTACCCTAAATTTTTAATAATAATAATAATAATAATAATAATAATAATAATAATAATAATAATAATAATAATAATTGGAAATGTCCTGGTTTTCTTACTTGTCAAACTGTTATAAATCTCAAAGAAGTGCTTAAACTGTAGAACTAACCCACATCTTTTAAAGGACTAAATGTGTTATTGGTCAGTCTTTTTCATATGTGGTACTATTTCCATGGATTTTTAGCATTTTCCATTGGCTTTGCACATAGTTAATGCAATTTACAGTCTTATGTATTTAGCACACACCCCTGTCTAACTCTCTGTTATCTTCCAGTTATTTGGAGGGTCAAATGAAAGTCCATGTATTCAGAGTACTGCTTATTTTTCAAGCCTTTTAATATCATATTGGTAAAAAAATAATGGATGTTTATGGCACAGCTGTAACAACCTTGTCTCCTCCTCCCTCCAGTTCCACCATTCAGCTTTCAGCGTCACCAGTTTACTGAGCACTGGGTTGATCACCTTGTCATTTAATTATCGTTTGCTCCCGTTACTGCTGTTTCTTTTAGTTTGTCCCACCATCCTGTCAGGTTGCAACTGGAGGAGAGACTTTCTGCATAGCAGTGTGTGGGCTTATGGATTGTTTCTGTTTATTTGTTCCTGTTCCTTTGTGCCCTGTGCTACCCCTGTCTCAAATAAACAACCTTGAATTGCACATGCATTGTGTCTCTTCCCCACATCATGACAAAAGTGCAGAATAAAAGTGCGTGTGACTGACCCTGTAAAATCCATGTGTGGTACTTTACAAATATTTAATCTGTTCACTATCAATGTTTATATGACTCCTCTTGGTGGGGGGGGGGGGGGGGCCTTTGCACACACTTTATATTGAGTCCCATTTCCAGTAATCGTGTGAGTTACTGTTACATTGTGCAATAAAGTGTTTAGCACACATCCCTATTTTTCGTAATCCAGGGGGGTATTCCAGAAAGCTGGTTAGTTAACTCAAAGTAGTAAACCTCCTAATAGAAGAGCCCGATCGCTTCATTCACCTGGTAAAGCAAAGCCATAGGGCTGTTCTATTAGGAGGTGTACTACTTGGTCTGAGTTAACTAACTCTGAGTTTTCCCTAAACCTGCCTTCTGGAAGACACCCCCCCCCCCCCCCCCCCCAGGCACTTGTATCCATATATGGTCTGGATGGTGATTTGTTTTTTTTGTTAGAGCCATTATATAACTCACTCATACAGAGAGAATCAAGAGTTGCTGGGATACAGGGCCAATTTTAGGACCTGAATTCATCCTATTTCCTGGACAGTCTAATATCTCATAAGGACTCATAATGAGTTTTTTCTCCTCTCCATCTGTGACGTGGAGTCTGGTGGTGCTGCTCCTTACCTTTCTGATAGTGTAAGTACAAACCTATGTTTATTGTTTATTGAACAACTATTCATGATGAATTTGGTTTGGTTTGTTGTGGGGTTTCTATTGAGCTGTTGTGATCAAAATTTTGAAAGTGCTGATGGACATAAACTAAAATTCCTTTTTAGCATCTCGTCAGCATAAAATCACAATTTTTTTAATCTAAGAGATTTAACTTCTTACAAGAACAAAGCTACTGAGAAGGAAAAAATGTGTCATTTTTTTGTGATACATATGGAAGTTTGAATGACATTTCATGAGTATAGTAGCTCCTCTGCACCAGTTTGAACGAGGTTCTAGAAGCAGCATTTACCTCATCTTTCATGATCATCTTTTCGTCAAACACCAAAAAATACTATGTGTCAATTGCTTTGTGTCTGCCTCACATCTCTATAACAACCTCTGACTGCACTGCCCTGTCACTCAGCCCCCTCCTCTTTTCTCTTTCCCATCCCACCTTTCTTTCTATTGCCAGACCTTTTGCCTGTACCTCTGCTGCACCAGTCATATCCGTTACCGTGACAACGTCCTCAAGCTCTGGCACTGAGGCTGTAGCCTAGATATTTTAGGGGGGGGCAGACCATTGTCAACCCAGCAGTGACACTTGCGTGTATAAAAACCCCAGCAACACTGCTGTGCCTGACAGACTCACATGATCATACTACTACCGGTGCCATTCCATGCTAGAGTCATTGCTGTGTTGAGAATGGTTTGCCACTCAACTAATATTTGATCAGCAGCAGTTCTGTGGTCAGAGACTAACCATTGAGGAAGGGAAAGATGGTGGGTGACAAACGGTGCAAGACAGCAGGTGGGCTACAGTAGGGCTACGCAAGGAAGGTATCCAGAATTGACAACAATCTAACCTTGATATTCACTCACCAAGAGCTCTGAAACAATGCCCTATGCTCATTACAGCTAAGTCGTCATGACTTCCATTTACATCAGCTCTTTTCACTGCTGACAACGCACTCTTACATCCAGATGCTGGCTTCAAAATCGTTTTAAAGCAGTTCATGAAAAATAATGCAGCCATGCTACAGATGACTTGGCTCATTATTTTAAGTACATAGGGGAAATTACAGGTGGGAGGCACATCTGATACGTTCACTTCGGTCCGCAGGTTCCATAGGTCTTAGATTATAGCTAAATCTATTGTGATAATGCAAAGTATCTTGTGAGGAAATTAAACAGTATTTATAATGTACACCTTAAATTAGTTTAAAACCATAGAAAAGAACGTAACACCCCATAGGCAGACATACGTATAACACAGACCATAACGGACAGTTATTTACAAATATTTACACATTTTGACATGACCCAGTAAACTGAACAATATTAACATTAACAAAAAGTCTGATTCAAGAAAAAAATAGGGGAAGAGGAAGAAACTTTCCTTGCCGGGAATTCAATTCAATTTAAGTTCACAGACTTGCGTTGGCATGCTTACATTGGAGCTCAGAGCGAAAAGACTCTGACTGGGTACTCCCTGACTCCCCTGAACCAAAAAAGGGTACCTCTGAGTAGGGTTGAGTATCGTTTGGGTTTTTTCTGATACCGGTGCTAAAATGAGACTTTTAAAACAGTGCCGGTGCCTGAACCGATACTTTTTAAAAAAAAAAAAAAAAAAAAAAAGCACAAAGGTCGACAAAAGATCTAATCCTAACCCTAACAACTTTTTTTATTTTTCAGGCAAATTTGAACTTCAAATTGTAGAATATATTAACTTAACACCTTAAAAATATAAAAATAAATCAAATAAATACTTGACAAATTTACATAACAAAATCACAAAATAAATAAAACCTAACCTAACTACAATAATTTAACACTAAATAACAGTTACAGTAATAATTACAGCAACGCAATATTTGTGTTTGAATTCTTCATATTGTACAAACTCCAGCTTCAAACTTCAGCAATTCTTTTGCAGAAATATTATGATATTTGATCATTTGATACTGTAAAATCTCAAATAGTGGCCAGGACTTTATTTACCTCAACTGAAGAAAGAACCAGGCCTTTATTTGAGACAGGCTATTATTACAGACATTATATATGACTTGGCCTTTTTAGTAGTGTATTTTGTAATATTGTAGTAATGTTTCGTTTCTAATTTATCCTAAGGATTTAAGAGTATACCTACTACTTGAATATAGTATATATACTGTACTCTGTTTCAAGAATAAAAATATTAGGTCTACTGCAGGCAGTTTGTGTCAGATTATAATGATATGCTGCTGATAATAACAACAGGCAAAGAAAAAAACAATATATGGTAATATCTACGAGATATCCGGTGAAAAAAGTCACACAAAACAATCAACTTCGATATCATATAGAAATGTATTGATCCACAAGTTCTCAAATAATAACATACTCTATCACTGTAACAACGTTTTAATTATCGGGAAAATAAAGAGCATGTCTGTTAGGCTACTTGTAGGCAAAGGTATATCTGACAGGTTTAAAGGTGAAATTTGTTCCTCTGTTTCCAGCTCACCGGCATGTCTCTGCTGCACCTACGCCATCTAAAATCAGGCATTTTTTCCCTTCCGTTACTTTTTCCAAGTACCGTTGAAACCTTCCCCTTATATGAAATAACTCATAGAATAATGAAATAATGCATATGAAATAGGAAGGAGAGAGTTTTGGCCGTGATGTCCCTGAATACTGATAATGGGCCATTAACAAAAAGTCCTACAGTGACCACAATCCATGTGAGTTAGAAAACTTAGAACACTATCGGTATGGTATTTCTGATAAAAGGTGAAACTAATAGTAACAAAATGGCAAGCATAATTACCGTATGTTGTTGCACTGATGTAAATAATGCTGTGAAAATATGATGAGCTTACTGTGGAAATATGAATTTTCCGTTAGAATAACGAAGTACGCGATCACTGGACACATGGAAAAAAGGGGCATGTCTGTCGCGGTCATTTGTGACTGAAATATGGCGGCCAAAAATCCGACAACTTCTTTGTGCGAGTTTTCTTCTTGCTCGAATAGGCTTGAACCCTGAAGTGTTTAAAGTTGTCAATAAAACACCAGTAATTGCGATACAACTCGCATAAGACACATGTTGGTGCAGTCAGGCAGACAGGTTTTTAAATGTACCGCTGTGTCTGTTTACAGGAAGTCATCATTAAACCGCGATAATAAAGCTCACGCGCAAATTTGAGAGAGAAGTGAATGATGGATGAGAGTAACGGAGTGAGAGAGTGCTGGTAGTACAGAAAATAGACAAAGCGAAAAAGTGAAATATCAAGAATTTTAGGGTAAAAACCGTGTAAGAGTACTAACTGTATGACTTGTAGCCAAAGTTTGATCTGACTTGAGTGGAACTAACGAGGATCTTAAAATTCGACTAACTCAGGAACGGAGTTCGGAAGGATAGCTAGCGAGCTAACTGTTTTCTGTGCTGAAGCGGTTACTTCACAGCTACACATGGAACTGGCCAATGGGAAATCCATAACTTGCTCCCAGAAGTAGGGTTGGTTACTGAAACTCGGTGCCAGTATGGCACCGGTTCCTATACGATCGGCACCTACCGGACGGATTTCAGTACTACTAAAATGAGCTGTCGATTGAAATATTTGCCCTCTGGTGCTCCGAAACGGATTTTACAGGCAACAGGAGTGTCACTGGACGTTACGTGCCATCGCTAGTTAACATTACACTTGTGGTGCATCCAAAAACCGCATACTGCACACTAAAGTTGCACTCAAGTACACACTGCAGGAGTACGCACTATAAAATTGTGGACAGAAAGAATGCTACACTTTAGATGCACTAATAAGGTAATCATTTCGCACCATACTTTTCCTCTTCCTGCCAACCCTATTTTTATGGACAACTGGCTGTGATTGGTACAGGAAAAGTCCATCGAATCTTTCAAGAACAGAATTGTGTCTAACAACAACAAAATGAACCAATGGGATTGAATTCCCTGATACAAGAGAGTGCTCACATACATTACATTAACTACATTACAACCATTTCAAGCAAACTCTGGGATTGTTGAAATTGCTGTTCAACATGGCCTGAAAAAAAGCAAAAACAAAAGAAAAATGCTTGCTATTCATTTTAAAAGTAATTAATGAATGGTCCTCTGTGATTTACCAAAATCAGCAAGGTCCTAGACTAGCCTACCTGAAGTCCCTTAGAGAAACAGCTACAGATGTCAGATACTTGATTTTTTTCCCCCTTTTTTTTAAGAGAGAGAGAGCTCAGATATGTTTGTTTGGCCTTTCAATACATGAGCACACAGTGAAATTACCCAATGGGGGAAAAAACCTTTGAAATGAATTATTTTCCTTGTTTTTTCCTGTATGCAAAATGATCTGACCTGCACTTCTCATAAAGACAAGCCCTTCACAGCAGTACATTTTGTTTTTACAGTAAATCACCTCCATGTTTATGTATTTCCCTGTGTAGGTATGGAATATGGCCCTATCGTCTTTTTAAAAATTTGGGAATTCCTGGTCCAAGGCCTTTCCCCTTCATTGGCACACTCCTTTCATATAGAAAAGTGAGTATTCATTGATAAGTATGTCAGTGTTTAATGAGAGAGAAAAAAATCAGTGGACAAGTGTAATGTGTGTACACTCCCTGCCCAGCTCGTTCAGGGCTTTTATCAAACAGGTTCTAGAACAAGAACAACAAGAATGCTCAGCACAGATTTGGGGGGGGGTGCTGCACCAATGAGTCATCGCTGTCGTTTAATTGTCCCAGCAAACTGACTCTTACCTGACCCTGAGTTCTCTTAACCTGGCTGTTTATTTTACAGATACCCATTAGTCACATGCTCCACCTTCTCCCACCAGCGCTTGCAAATATTAAGATAATCAGTCACTCTTCTTAGTAAATCACTTGCACCCGCCTCACGAGTTTCACATATGCTTTTCACAAGGTTTAATACAGTTGAAGTTCACAATGGTGGCGATAAAATTTTAACAAAATGAACACATTCTATAAGAATAATTGTCCATGAGAAATACAGCCTACTTTTAGGATGTTACGTTTTCTGTTATACCGAAAGTACACTGAATCGTGAAGGTGAAGCTATAGTCGCCATGCCTGCTGCTCCGTTTGCCTTGTGTAGGCTACCATTAACCATACTCCTAATAGTAAAAAATGCTGTGTTGATCCACATCGTACTGTTAAATTATTGTGTCATCGGCATATAATAATTATCTGCTACTTACTCACATGTTAACCCATTGTAGAGTTTTCATCATTTTGATCTGGAGTGTTTCAAGAAATATGGGAGATTTTGGGGGTGAGTATAAATCACAAATCTTTGGCTTGTACAATGTCCTGCACTTGGCATATCTCAGAAAAACAAATACATAAAATAAAATGCTTTCAGCAAGTTACAGTTGCTTCTCAGTAAACATGATGCAATATGTGTGCAAATAATAGAAGACTGTTTAAAGATTGTACACCTGAGAGATCGTGTGCTTGAACACTCCACCGCTGGAGCTGGGCACATCAAAAAGCACACGTAAAACATCTCCATCAATAATCAGAAAATGTTTTCATAAATGTATTTACCGGCCTCACTACATTAACCATTTTCATCTCATTATTAAGGGTCTTTGATGGACGTCAGCCGTTATTGATGGTTGCAGACACTGACATGGTCAAAACAATTATGATTAAAGAGTTTTACTCGTGCTTCACTAATCGAAGGGTAGGTTCTCGTTCCCGGTTAGGGTCTGAGACTGAAATGCGAAAAGGAAAAAGTTGCATGATCAAAACGTAAAGTTTCATAGCCTAATCTGATGCTATAGTTAGTTTCTTGGGAAAGGACAGCAGAGGATGTGGTGTCACCTGTGTTTGTTGGTTTGTTAAAAAGAGGGAACCATGTCTGTGTCTGTTTTGAACCAGCTAAATCTATATTCACAGGAAACAAAAAAAGATTTGAGTGGACCGTTTGTGGATGCAGTAGCTACGGTGAAAGATGAAAGATGGAAAAGAATTCGTGGTGTAATTTCTCCGTTGTTCACAAGTGGACGACTCAAACAGGTACTGTTAGATAGACCTCCAAACAGATTAGCCTACACTAACACCTCATGAGCTCATAATGAATATATGAGAACACCCGGCAAAAATCATGTATTGCTGGTCAGTGAGGAGCAAGACTAATTCAGCACACTGAATTTGTTCTATGAATTTTAATATTGTCTTTGAAATGCAACCTGATGCTAATACTCTGTGGTACTGAAGCACACAATCATAAAAATGTGCGGAAAAAAAACGAAACCCCTCACAGTAAAAAAGTGAAGAGGTATGAATAAATGGATTAAAATAGTGATCTTGATGCAAAAAAATCTTACGAAGAATGAGAAGAAATCTTATGAAATCTTTATTTACTTTTTTTTTAATTACAAACAGGAGTAAGTGTACTTTGAGTATGGTGAGCATATTTTGATATTATATTATCTTAATTTAAGATTTCCCCTATCAAATAATGTTCCCAGTACAGAATCACTTTATATCACACCACTACTCACTCCATGTACCCTGTGAGAATATGGGGAGCATGTTTTGATACTGTACAATCTCTATAAAGTTCATTGACAAACATTTCTCGTTGAGGAAATTAACACTGATAATGAACTACGCAATTAAAAAAAGGATTTGTAAGATATTGCTTGCGATCAGCCAGTCTCAAAAATATGCTCGACAGCAAGGTTGCACAGATTTATGGGCATAGAAACAGAGCCCAAGGTTGTGGGTCTGTGCACGCGCAGAATCGCGAAGTAGCACAACTCGAGAGGTAGCTCAGCTTGACAGAACACTGGCAGATGCACTCACCCACCGTGCGCACCTGGCCCCTCCTCCACTGTCTCTCTCATCATCTCACTCATCACAAATACATAAGTCTTAATGCATGTGTTATTCGTTTTATTTTTATAATCGTTAAAAATACATATAAATTGAATTGCCCCCAATATATATATACACACGCACACACACACACACATACATACATACATACACACACACACACACACACACACACACACATATATATATATATATATATATATATATATATATATATATATATATATATATATATATTGTGGGGTTAGGGGGTGGGGGTGCCTCATTCCTTACTCACTCGTTCCTTCTTTGACTTTGGCAGATTTTTCCAATAGCAGAACGATATGCCAGTCGTCTAGTAGATCATTTGAAAAAGACAGACCTGAAGAAGCCTCTCCAAGTAAAGGAGTAAGTAGACACAGTCAAGTCAATCGAAACTTACTATTGGAGAAATAATCAAGTACCCTCTAGATAAACATGATATGAACTTTGATTTAGGTTTTGGATTTCTTTTCATTATCCCCCACCCGCCCAGAGTTCTTGGCCCATACAATATGGATGTTATCATCAGCGCTTCCTTCAGTGTCGAGATCGACTCCATTAACAACCCACAGGACCCATTTGTCATCCATCTCAAGAACTTTTTTCAGTTCAGTTTCTTTAGTCCTGTCTTAGTGATAACAGGTAACTTCATTGTTTGACAGTCTCTGTGAATTAAAACGGACTTAATTTCAATTCAGTTCAATTTTATAGACGTAGAAGTACTGTATTTGTCACACACACACACACACACTGTTTGTCACACATCTGTTTTGCCAATTTATGCACCTCTATGAAATTATTATAGTGATCTCCAATTGGCGTAACCGGTCATCATTAAAGCTGACGTGAATAACAATCTTAGCAAATTTATGATTGCCTCTAGACAGTACTTTTAAATTTGCTTCAGCGTCAGTTGTCTAGCCCCCAGAAAACACTGCGTTAAGGTCTTTGGTGTCATTACCTTCATGTTTCTTAACACAGAATTACCAGTTACCAAAGCTCTTTCAACAGGTGTCTCAATGCATGTGTGACCCAGTAGTGAGAACCTGTTGGTCACATGAATTGGAAATAGGTACCCATGTGGAATAATTTTAGGTTTGCAACTATGGCACCTAATTGTTACCCTTTTGCCCTGCTGGAAAGGGAGAAGGCAAATGGCTAACATTAACTACCACTGAAACATCTGGAGCCGCTGAAAACGACACTAAAAAGTCTCCCCTTTTCTAATTTCATACAAGACCCAGATGTGCACCATTCTATGTGCATCAGACCAGCATTTAACAGCATTTAACTAAAAATATCACTAGTAACAGAAAAGGCCAGATTTGCTCTAGTAAACTAATTTACCGCCATGCATTCATTTTGGGTGTGACAAATATAAGATTATTATATCCAAGTACATTGTGGTTATGATAAATGTGATGTAACCCAAATCACATCTTAATGAACACTTTCTTTCTTACAGCTTTGTTTCCATTTGCAGAGAGGATATTGGGTAAAATGGGTTTCAGGATGTTCTCAAAGACAAGTATGGACTTTTTTTACACCTTCCTCAGGAAGATTAAAGACCAGCATCATGCTGAAAAGAATGTACGTTCGTCAACAATACATTAATTTCTTCTGCTTTTGCCAGGAGATCTTACTTTCAATGAGAGCTATTGGTTGGATTTGTGTTTGAAACAGATTTGTGTCATAGACTAAATTCTATCCCATAGCATCAGTTCTAATAGCAATGTAAATCTGTGCAATCAGAAAGTAGCAGTGACCTGATGGCATTAACACAAGCTGAAGAACTAAAAACTACACTTTGAAATATACAGATCATGGGGATCCTGCACTGTTACTCTTTCAATGCACAAGCATTATGAAAATATAGAGTCTTGTCATCTCCTTGATTGGTGGGTTTATATTCTTTCAGGGGCGAATGGACTTTCTGCAGCTCATGATCCGAGGTCAGATGTCAGATGATAAAGCTGAGGAGACATCAGGTGATCGGACAGCTAAAGGTAGATATTGCACCTGCTCAAAAAATTTTAATTCAGTGATGTTTTTGGTGACATATACCACAAATATTCACAGTGTACAATTCAGTTTAAGAGCCATGACTTTTGCAGGAGAAGACATTGTGTGAAAATTGAAGTCTCTTGTGTATTTTCTAGGCTTAACTGATCATGAGATTCTGTCCCAGTCCTTTTCTTTCATCCTTGGTGGTTATGAGACAACCAGCAACACACTGACCTTTCTAATGTACAATCTGGCAACCAATCCAAATGCTTTGAGGAAACTAGTGGAGGAGATTGACATCACGTTTCCTAATAATGTAGGATTTTACCTCCATTCCTCACAAATACTTTTCTGTGATTCTTTAGTGAAACATTTGTTATTATCATAAATGGCACCAATGAAAAGTAACCATATACAAATATGGCTACTTTAAGAATTTAGAGAAAAAATTATAGTTTAGGTTGGTATTCAATCTCAGCACTTTATGATCTCCAGAAAATAAATCTTTTGCTTGAAGAAAAAAGGCGCACTTTTTTTCTTTTTCTTTATCCAGGCCCCTGTCACATATGAGAAATTAATGGATCTAGAATATTTAGACATGGTTATGAATGAGTCCCAGCGTTTGCTCCCTACTGCACCCCGTACTATGAGAGCATGTAAGAAAACAGTCGAGGTAAATGGAGTAATCATTCCCAAGGATACTGTAGTTGGAATTCCAATTTATGTTCTACATCATGACCCACAGCACTGGACATCACCTGAGGAGTTCAGACCTGAAAGGTAACATGTTATTAGATGCTCTCACTCACTCTTACTAATGTTGTCAGCAGCATGATTTCAAACACTCAAACGTTCAATTAAAGTTCAGGAATGCTGTTGGAGTGAAACTGTCCTTCCAAAAGCTCAAAGATAAAGGTCAATCCTGGCCTCTCCGCCACAGGCTTTGTGATATAGTGAAGTGGTGCTCTGTCTTGGAGAAACATTATAATAGGGTTGTGGTCTTAACTGGTATCCATTGTTCCTGTAACTTTCCCCTTACTTGAGTGTTTATTAATTTCCCCTTATTCTGTTAGATTCAGAAAAGAGAATAAAGGAGACATCAACCCCTATGCATTCTTGCCCTTCGGTCTGGGACCACGAAATTGCATTGGAATGAGATTTGCCCTCATGGTTATGAAGCTTGTTGTGGTGAAGCTGCTTCAAAATTTCCAACTGGAGACATGCAAAGAAACTCAGGTTAATATTCTCATGTATTCACTGTCCATGTTCGCTTTTATGTTCACTAAGTGCCCTGCTTACAGATTGTCTGCCTTCCACATCTTCATGCCATATTATGTTAAAAAATATACATAAAGGCTGACTGTTGTGTGGTATGACACACATAGAGTTGAGTTTAGACCAGTTTTGTTTGTGTTCAGTGGATGACAGTTTTTTAAAGTAAGGGGAGGATTATGTTTATGACTCTTTCCACATTTCCTCTTGTTGTTTTCAGATCCCCATTGAGTTGGATGTAATGTACCGGCCCAAAGTTCCTGTCACTCTTAATTTTGTTCCACGATCTGTTGGGGAAAAGGACAAGTAATAGAATGAAGTTCCGGGAGATGCATTGCTAGCTATATGGCTCACATGAAATCAGTTTACTTCTATGGGTTAGTCTGAATGAATAGCTCAATGCTGTGATAAGTAAGCTTCAGATCAGATATTACTGTTCCTTATTCACAACCACTTAACAATAACTGGTAATCGTAACCTTTTTACTTTTTTCGTTTGTATTTTGTATTCTTTTCCTGCTTTGAATATATTTATTAAAATTACTCAGATATAAAAGTTTACTGTGACTGATTTTGAGTGATAGCTGTGGGTTCAACCCTTTTTTGTCTAGTTTCTGCATTGTTGTCTTGTCGAGAGAATTTCCGGGATGGTCAGAAGTCTCTCCCACCCGGAACACTTACTAAAGATGTGCAGAATACTAACCGAACATATTATACAGTATATACAGTAGTCTTTTCGGTTCTCTTCTCTCCTGACGTAAGACTGTCTATTGGCAGACTGTAAGAGTGTTATTCCGGTAAATTGTAAAGATAGACAATGTTTCATCTAGTAGCTTTCTACAGAGAACCCGCACTGTTATGCAAGCGTATTAATAGTCAGCCAAAGTCAATAGAATAATTTAGTTTACCCACAGCCAAAGAACAAGAACTGGATCATTCGTTCAGAATAAATAATGAATTTCAGAGAAATTCCATTTTAGCTTCTCATTAACATAGGATCTTGCTTTTTTAATCTAAGAGATTTAATTTTTTCTAGCAGGAACAAAGCTATAACAAAAAGAAAACATCTATTTTTATGATACATATGGAATTTTTAATAAAATTTCATGAGTATAGTAGCTCCTCTGCACCAGTTTGAATGAGGTTCTAGAAGCAGCATTTACCTCATCTTTCATGATCATCTTTGCATCAAATTCTAACAAATACTATGTGTCAGTTGCTGTTACATCAAAAATTGCTCAACTTCTTTCATCTCCATAATATAGCCAAGATAAGATGCATGCAGTCTTTGCATGATGAGAAGAAGTTAGTTCATGCCTTCATAACATCTAGATTACATTACTGTAATTTCCTATTAGTTGGATCCTCTGCCATGTATATAAACAAGCTTCAGTTGGTTCAGAATGCTGCAGCTAGGGTCCTTACAAGATAGGGAGGTATCCGAGTCCGAACGCTTTATTCGGGAGAGCACAAATAATGCGATAGAAACAGACATTTCTTCTACCCGAAGTTGCTCGTTATTATTCGGAGATAAAAGCCATGACTGACAAGTCTGTGCATAAGCTCTAATTCTTATTTCTATAGGCTATTTACTGTAGCTTTACAGTAAATTTATGGTTTCTATGTCCAATGCAAAACAGAATCTTTCGATTTATAAATTTTTTCCAGTTTCCGATTGTTTAATGTCCCCCATCCAAATACAGATACAGACACGGGTAATTTCATTGGTTAAACAGATACAGATAATGATGTCTCTGTACACCTCTATTACAAGAAGCAGGAGGTGTGAACAGACTAGTCCAATATTATCCAGTCTACACTGATTACCTGCTAGGTTTCTTATCCCATTATAAAATTCAGCTGCTAACATATATGTCTCTTAACGGTCTAACCCCCTTACTTCAGTGACCTCTTAACGATTTACAGCCTGCACCGCCCTCACAAAGTGCAAACCTTCTTTCCCTACCAAGAATAACAAAGTCTACAGTGGGTGGCTGGTCCTTCTCCAACATGGCTCCGAAACTGTGGAACAGTCTTACAACCAATGTCTGGGATTCTGACACACTCCCTTGATCTTGGACATTCTCTCTGCTGCTCCAACACTCTCTCTTATCATCTAATGTGTTCAAAGTTCAATATGAAACAAGCATAAGCCACTATACCTGAGTGACATCATTTTTATTTTCTTTTAGTAGTTTCTCACTGGTTTCTACTGCCATGCTCTCTCAAATCACCAAATTAGGAGCTCATGAAGGCATCCAGACATCACAGCTTATTTATCCTAGACACCCACTCACACACTGCTGAACACTGAAGGTAACAGTTTCCAATATTCATTTAGCTAACAATTACATTAAGCTAACACTGAGCTAACAATTCCCCATTTTCATTACTGTTCCCTTATTCATTAAGCCAAGAAATACATCAAGCTAATAATCCCCCATGCTCATTCCAATTCCCTTATTCATTAAGCAAACAATTACATTAATCTAACAATTCCCTGTATTCATTCTAGCTGACCGGTGATGACCTTACAGCTCATACACAGACAATTATATACTGTCGTCCAGAGCCTGGTTTAAAAATATATTTAAAATATTACACAAAAAGTTGCAACCCTGAAATGTTCTATACCAGCTGCCAGATTTGTGTAGGTGTGTGTGTGTGTGTGTGTGTGTGTGTGTGTGTGTGTGTGTATCTTACATCTTCCAATACACCAGCACACCATTCTGAAAATAGTTCAATGGTTGCTTGTTTTTTTCCTGTATGCAAAATTCTATTACGTGCATATTTGCTTCTAGGTAAGACAAGACCTTTAATGAATTATATTCGTGCATTTTTTTTTACAGTAAATCACCTCTATGTGTATTCTTTTTTTTTTTTTACAGTAAATCACCTCTATGTGTATTCTGGGTTTTTTTTTTTACAGTAAATCACCTCTATGTGTATTCTGGTTTTTTTTTTTACAGTAAATCACCTCTATGTGTATTCTGTTTTTTTTTTTACAGTAAATCACCTCTGTGTGTATTCTGTTTTTTTACAGTAAATCACCTCTATGTGTATTCTGTTTTTTTACAGTAAATCACCTCTTTGTGTATTCTGTTTTTTTACAGTAAATCACCTCTATGTGTATTCTGTTTTTTTTTTTACAGTAAATCTCCTCTATGTGTATTCTGTTTTTTGTTTTGTTTTTTTACAGTAAATCATCTCTATGTGTATTCTGTTTTTTTTACAGTAAATCACCTCTATGTGTATTCTGTTTTTTTTTTACAGTAAATCACCTCTATTGTTTGTTTTTTTTACAGTAAATCACCTCTATGTGTATTCTGTTTCCCTGAGCAGATCGTTACTCTCACCTGTTTTTGCTAATCTAGCCTCATTTCTGTTCTGTATAAATGCTCCTCGCGTTTCTTTGTTGCTTTGTGAAGTCTTGGCTGAACTTAACTCTACTTTGATGTAGTTACTACTAGTAGTGCTACCAATGAGTCTGAGTTATTTGAGTCTTGTCTCTATCCTGCCTGTTGTATCTGGTCCTGTTTTGTGTTCCTGTGCCTCTGTTTCTTGACTCATCCAGAGGAACGTGGTTATGAATGAGTACTAGTGTCTGTTCCCTGCTGTACCCTGTGCTGAGTGAACATGGCAGTGGAGTTAAACTGAGTGACCATTCCAAAGGATACTTTCATTGGAATTCCAATTTGTTCTACACTGGCCCACAACACTAGACATCATCTTAGGAGTTCAGGCCTGAAAGGTAACATGTTTTTACTGATGTTTTCAACAGCATGATTTCAAACACTCAATAGTTCAATTGAAAGTTCACTGTGAAACTGTCCTTCCAAAAGCTCAAAGATAAATCATTCCTGACCTCTCTGACACAGGCTTTGTGATATAGTGAGGTGGTGCTCTGTCCCTGAGTAACATTGTAATAGTGTCGTGGTTTCGATTGGTATCCATTGTTCCTGTAACATGAATGATTATTGGGTATGGAGAATTTGTTTCTTACTTCAGGGTTTGCTTAAATTTCACAGATTCTATTCTTTTCGATTCAACAAGGACAATAAAACAGACACTAATCCCTATGCATTTTTACCCTTGGGACTGGGACCTCAAAATTGCATTGGAATTAGATTTGCCCTTGTGACAGAGGGCTCTGTCTCAGGCCGCGAGCGGCGCCTTTTCCCCCCCAAACCAACCACTTTTCCATAGTTGTACTTTGTTCGTTCGTGTTTGTGTCCTGTTACGTGTACGTCATTCATACATATCTATAATACACCCATTCTAATCACATATTGCGTTAGCTTCGAGGGTGCACACTCGAAGCACGCAGCAGGTTATCCGGTTCCATACACACAAACATTTCCAATTCACGTTCCAATCTTACAGTTTAAAACACCCTACAAACACCTCCAATTACACCTAAATGTTTGTTAGCGTCTTTACTGTTTGTTTTACCGTTAGCATCTTTATCAGGTTACACACGTACACAATTACCCAGATAAATGTTTGTCCCGTCTTTATTATACATGTCACTTGGTTTGCATATTTGTATTGCGTTGTAGTGTTTGTTGGATTGTCGTGTCTCCATCTGTTTTCTCTGTTTGTCCGTCTGTTTGGTTGTCGGTGTTACAGTAGCCTGGGACTACCGGTGCAGGGGAGCACCAAACAGAACTGGTGGAATGCGAATTCATTTATTTGGTTTAGCTGGGGTGGCGCATGCGTGATGCACGTGGGGAAGGGGCCACTCCAGGGAAAAGGGGTTTTTATGTTAAAATGTAATGATCGGCTGTTACTAGCCAGAAATGGTGAAAGTTAACAATTACTGTGGAGTGTATATTTGAGTTTGTGATTGTGTATATGTACGGGGGTGAATAATTAATTGCCATTTTATTTTAAATCAACAAAGGGGAAGCTGGTATGTTCCGAGGGGAGGGGCTTACAGTACAAAAGGGTTTTTTTTCCATTCATTATTGTAGGTTGAGGGAGACAGGAGAAACAGAGTGTAGCTGTGGTGTAGTGAATTGAACGTAGTGAGAATTGATAGTAGCAATTTGTTTTTGTTTATCTATATATTTTGTTCATTTGTTTATTTATTTGTTTATCTCTCTATATATATATTTTGTTTGTTTGGTTTTATTCTTGTAAATATATATCCATTTTTTTCTTCCTGTAAATATTTGCCGTTTTGGACATTTTTTTTCACTTTTCTTCACTTGGGACTTTTTTTTTTTTTTGCACTGTAAATAAAACACCGTGCACTTACGTGCTATTTGCAGCGGAGCCATTTTTTTTGTTTATTTTTGGTGTGCTTTGGGCCACCCGAACCCCTGTTCGGCGTCACCCTGCCACACCCTTGTGGTTCCGAATCTTTCTGTGGTGAAGCTGCTTCAAAATTTTAAACTGGAGATATGCAAAGACACGTGAATCAGAGTTTTCTTGTTCAGCGTCTTAAGTGCCCATGCTCACAGGTTGTCTGCCTTCCTTGCATCGTAGAAAGAAATGTGGTTCGCAACTTGTATTACGCATACAGATGAGTTTAGATCAGTGGAGGGCTCTGAGGTGGAACCGTACATATAAAACTCGTTTTAACTGATTTTTTTTTTTTTTTTTTTTTTTGCATTTCAGATTCCATTGAGTTGGATACAATGACATTGGAAAAGATACATCCTAAGCTGCATGGTTCACATGACATCCTCATCTTGCTTCCATTGAATAATTTGAAATGGCTCAGTGTATAGCCACATTAGCATTGTTTGCTACTGTGATGAATATAAATGTGAGTCTCGGATCAGATCAGTTTCCGTTCAGCAGTTTGACCGCGACCTCACAATCACTGTTGGGCCTTGCATTCTTCTCCTGCTTTGAACATGTTTGTGACACTTCATTTGTATTGTGTAAGTATTGTGGAATGAAGAGACTTTGTCTCATAGGTAACTGTGGGTGTTTTGTTGTTGTTGTTGTTGTTGTAGTTTTGATGAAGATTTGATTACTTTAGTAAGGAAATTTTGTAATTACACGTAAGCACTAGAGGAGGAACATTTGAACAGGATTACTAAGCCACTCCCTTAAACTCAACTCCTTACCTCATTACTGATAGCTCAAATGACCTATGTCCCACTAGTAGGCTACAGGAAAAAATCCCCTAAAAGGCCTCCACCTGAGGTAGAACAAAGCACAACCTTGTTTTTTTTCATGCCTTTGATATATCTATTTTATGAAATGGATGGTTGTATAAAAATATTTTAGGGTATGTATTTTCTAAATAGTCAGAGATATTGGTGACTTCACTGTACACATCAACTGCCTGTGGACATACAGTCCAAATTAGCTGACTTTCTGATCATTGTTCCCACGGATACATGTTATAAAGTAGATGCTGTCCCTTTCGTAGAATCCAAAATTTTCACTACACTCGGTTTGGGGAGGATCCAAATATCTTCCAAATAAGCCACTTTTGCAGTACCATATTTTTATACAACCATGCATTTCATAAAATAGACATATCAAAGATATGAAAAAAAATCATGGTTGTCTTTTGTTCTACCTCAGGTGGAGGTATCTCAACTTATGAAGGCTTTAGTCCCTCTATTACACTGTTGTCATACATGTCATTGTGTAGCACTTCATTACCTCATAAAGACTCTCTGCTGATGTTGTTTTGTGTGTATTTACTTTTTATGATATATATTTCCTGAAACTTTATAGCGGTTATTACTCATTTACTTTGAGATACTCAATTTCAAGGGGTACATTGTAGCTTTAGATGATGGTGTAATATACCTGTTTTGTTTGTATTGTGATAGTATATATTGGCTGTTTTGTTTATTGCTCATTGCATCCCAACTATTAGCGCTGCCTCATCCCCATCGTGGCGGTAGCTTCTTCCCTTAAACTTAAGTCGCTCTGGATAAAAACGTCTGCGAAATGAATGAATGTAAATAGGAGTGTAAATAAGGGTGTTAAAGAGGACAGTTTCTCAACGCGAATGAGCGTTACGTTAGAAATTTATCAAAATACCCTCTGTCCTGGAATGTCTCTAAGGTTCTGACTCGCTGCTTCGGAGGCGTAACCGATCCTTATTTGTCCTGCTTCCGACACTGTTGAACTCGCATTCTAGTCTGTTCAAATAACAGTTTTCAGACCACAAATTCGAACTCAATTTAACAATCTCCAGTGGCTTCTAAACAGGTCCTGGAGGGAGAATTGCCCAGCCGCAATGTTTTCTCTTCCTTTTTTCTCACCAGAGACATGGGCGCTCATTCTGCTGGCTCTAAGTCTTCTTATGTTGTAAGTGAAACGTTTTTGTATTATATCCGTAACTATAAAGTCATACTAGACGAAGTACTGCCAAATCAAAATTTAGACTGGAGAAATTAAATACGATTTAGAGGGGGTTGATTTTTTTTTTCTTCTTCTTTCTTGTTTACCTTTTATTTTATTTCCCTAAATGTTATCTTGTTTTCGAACAAAAGTCTATTATGTAAGCTATGATGAGAATGATCTTTCTCTTAAAGGAGCACTGTGACAAATAAATAAAGCAACTAAAATGTTCTTAATTGCTTCAAGTTTCAAGTTTCAAGTTTAAAGTTTATTTAGAGCCCTATATCACTGTTTACAGTCTCAAAGGGCTTTACAGGCCACAACAGTCAAAATCAAAACACAAAGCTTCATTTCTGTCCTCTCAGGTTATATTCTTTCCTGAACTTTGTCCCTGCAGTTTTGATAACTTTTTTTAATGCATCTGTTAACATTTGTTTACCTTTCTTTTAAAGATATGGTAATGCACCGTATGGAATATTCAAAAAGCTTGGTATCCCTGGACCAAAACCATATCCATTTCTTGGAACCTTCCTAGAGTATAGGAAGGTAGGGTTTGAAAGTGTTTAGTATACATCTCAGTTTGATGTAAACATGACTGGATGAGTGATGCAGGGTGTATGTATTTCAGGGCATGCACAACTTTGATGAAGAATGTTTCAAAAAGTATGGACGAATATGGGGGTAAGTGTGATAGCACCTCACATTTGAAGAAAGGGTGGGAAAATGGTGAATTCTTTCGTTTGACTAGTCTTGGTTTGTCACCTTTAGAACTTATGATGGTAGACAACCTATTTTGGCTATAATGGATCCAGCAATGATTAAGACCATTTTGGTCAAGGAATGCTACTCTGTCTTCACCAACAGAAGGGTAAGACAGACAGATACACACACACACACACACAATAATATATATATATATATGTATATATATATAATCCAACAACCTAATTCTGTGTGTTTACATTTTTCCTTCTTGAGCTTTGTCCCAACAGTTTTGACAACAGGTTTGACAATAGTGTTTTGCTCTGTCTAGGACTTTGGCTTGAATGGCCCCCTGAGTGATGCTGTGTCAGTGGTGGTAGACGATGACTGGAGGAGGATTCGTGGTGCTCTCTCCCCCTCATTCACCAGTGGACGGCTGAAGGAGGTGATTTGGACACCTGTTCATAAACTGTACCACCAGAGCTAAAAAAAAAACAGCACTAACTAGTACTGACTTTGTGATGGTGATCTAAGCTCTGTTTCAATTAATTAACATGAGAAATGTTCGTCGTCGTTTTTTTTTTTGTGTGTGTTTTTTTTTTTGAAGGTTGAAATATTCATTTTAGATGTGTCACACCATGCTAACCCTGAATGACTGTAATGCATTTTGGTTGATGCTCTGTAATTGGTGACCCTAATAGTCCTTTTTCTACAGATGTTTAAAATCATGACGCAGCATTCTACAAATCTGATCACAAGTCTACGGAAAAAAATGGAAAAGGATGAAACTGTAGACATAAAGGAGTGAGTATTACTGTCTCTCAACCAACATTTGGCTATCAAAGACTCATTTCTGGTCGCGAGCTAGTCTTTCATATTCAGGGTAGATTTTGTAGAGCATTTTGTGGTGTCAGAGTTATGATAACGTTTCCATTACATGTATTCATGGGTGATTTAGGTTTTTTGGACCATATAGTATGGATGTGGTGACCAGCACTGCATTTAGCGTTGACATCGATTCCATGAACCAACCTAACGATCCCTTCGTCACCAATATCAAGAAAATGCTGAAATTCAGCTTCTTCAATCCTCTTCTTGTTATCATCAGTAAGTACTGCAACACAAGGTAATTCTGACATTTACAAACATTATTTATTTTAAAACACACCTTAAAATTCACCAACCACTTGAAATGTCAGGAAAATACAGCAATTAACAATTAACATAAAAATGTAACTTTCATTAAATAACTAAATTGCATACCTAATAAATGTTGGAAAAACGTACAGTAACAGCTGATAGGAATTCATTATATTTGAGTCACAAGCACTGGTAGAAATGGTCATTGTTCATCAAAGATTAAAAATTTAAATTGTAAATTCAAGAAAAACAAATTGTTTTATCAAACAATTATCAACCATTTTTATGTGATGGATGTCCTCCAGCATCTCTCAGACCTTTTGTGCATAAACACAAAGGTTTTGTTCATTAATTAAACAGCACTGGGTAATCGACAGTATTACTGTCACTTTCAGCCTAATCACACACATTCGTAGATAATTAGGTTTAGGTGTTTGTTTAAGAATTGCTTTACAAGCACATAAAAGAATAAAAAAAAAACGTGAATGGATGAAATTTTATATCATGCAGGGTGCGAACGCTGTGTAGTGAGAGTAGCCACAGTACAATTACATGTGAGCTGTACACATTCCAGTCAGTTATTGACATGCTTTGAAAAGAAAGTAAGAATGCATTGGAAAAATTTTGACTGCTAAAAACATAAATGTCTTATGGAGTTTAGGGAAGATTGAGATGAATGCTCCTAGTTTGAGAAAAGATCATCAGAGACTAAAATTACACATATCACTTCATGCAGTATCTTTTGAGTAAGATGACTGTGTTTGCTGTGTATACACATGAGGTTGTAATGTGAAAATTGTATTGCAAATTACCAGAGCACAAGCAAAATACCAGAGCACATTTTGCATATACCAGACCACAAACATATTTTGTACTGAGATTCACATTACAGAAATAGTACTTCAGTTTTTGAATATCTGTCTCATCATCTCCTCAGAATCTGGTCCCAGTTTACCTGGCAGTGCTTTGTTGCTGAACACGTAGTGTGTTAACAGAAAAAAAGAAGAAGCACAAAACCTGTTGGATTAGTAGCTCTTATGTACACAAGAGATTATACACTCAGATTTATTAGACATATATGGGTGACAGGTGTGGTTGTTTCAACTGGTAAGTACAAGCAGCAATGTTCCCTTTGTACCTGTTCCAACAACAACAACAGTTTTTTTTTGTCGGCCCATGAGACTACAAGTCAATGAGAGAAAGCAACAAACTATCAACCAGTGTTAAAAAGAGCACACAGAATTATGGCGGCCCGTGTTTGTCAATAGGGGGATCTATTAAGGCCAGGCGTATTAGTCGCTGTCAGTTGTATTCAAACCAAATAACAGGGAGAGAAGCCCTCTCTCTTGTCTAAAATCCTGTTACTGGCCACGCCTTAAAAAGCTGAACTATTTATGAAACAGGCCAACAACAATGATGTAACCTAGTTTCTCTCTCTCTCTCTCTCTCTCTCTCTCTCTATTTTACTTATTACAATGGTGTTCTTTCAGCTCTTTTCCCATTCATGTCACCATTGTTTGATAAGCTCGAATTATCATTCTTTCCAAAATCTGTCCTTGATTTCTTCTACAATTTCCTGAAGAAAGTCAAAGAAGATCGTTCAAAAAATGCACACAATGTGAGTGATGATTCCATTTCATACGCAAAATAAAACATAGTTAAATAGTAAAAACAACTGTTACAGAAAAAATGTATGAAAACTGTAACTCTGTAGTGTGAAACTATTTACTATTGTTCTTGTATTATTGTAACTATCGTGAACGTACCTGTATTGTCTTCTCTGTAGAATCGGGTGGATTTCATGCAGCTGATGGTAGACTCTCAAATCCAAGAGAATGGAGAAGTCAGTGCAGAGGGACAGTCAGTCAAAGGTAGCAAGCAAAAGTATACAATGATGCACAGCATTTTTTTTCTTTTTTCATGTAAATTGAACATGCAATCCACTGCAAAACCTTTTTTGAGTTCACCCATCATGTGGCCAGAAACATGTACTAAAATGAAATCTTGTGCATGCTTTAAATAAACTCTTTAGTGATATACAGTGCTCTGCCTCAAAAGTTAAGCTTTTTTAACAATATAATGAATATTTCCCATTTATATCATGTAGTTTCATCAAAATGAATGTTTGTTTCTGCTGTTTTTAGGGTTAACTGATCATGAGGTCCTCTCCCAGGCGATGATATTTATCTTTGCTGGTTATGAAACGAGCAGTAGTACACTCTCGTATGTAGCTTATCACTTGGCCATCCACCCTGACACCATGAGAAAGCTCCAAAAGGAGATTGATGAGACCTTTCCCGATAAAGTGAGCATTTGTGTAAACTAATGATGTATTCTTACCACTCTCTGTAAGCCATTAACACTTTGCCAGAGTACTCTGCCTTCCAAGTGTTTCTGTTGAAGCTGTTTACATGTTTGTCTGCTTGCTTATTTGGACTGATCCTCACACTCTGGATTTGGACTAATACATGATTTCTACAGTCTCCAGTGACTTACGAGAAGTTAATGCAAATGGAATACCTGGACATGGTAATAAACGAGACCATGAGGCTGTACCCTCTTGGTGGACGCATCGAGAGAATATGTAAGAAGACGGTGGAGATAAACGGAGTGACAATCCCTAAAGGGATGGCGGTAGCAGTTCCACTCTACCCCCTGCACCGTGATCCTGAACTGTGGCCAGAGCCTGAAACCTTCAATCCTGAGAGGTACTTTAAAATGCCCTTTTTTTTTTTTCTTATTGACACTCGCATTGACATTACTTTTACGTCATTTCGTACTAACATGTTTGTTGTTTACACAACTATAACTGAGGAAGAGAGATGTGATTTGAGAGCTTAAATGAAAAATAGTAAATCTAGGATGTTTCTTTTATTTTAACTGGGCTTCGTTATGCATGTAATGTATGCATTCAGCTCTGAAGTCGCTTGGCATAAAAATGTCAGGATGTGAACTTGTCATCTTTTTTCACCTTGAAAGTTGTTGTCTGTCATGGGTGCACAAACTGGTTTGTGTACAGGTTGATTTTGACACCAGTTTGAACCACTTGACATTTTCAAGCTGAAAATATAAACACTGCTGATAAATATTAAAGTGCCTCCTTCATTAAAGGGCCTCTGTTTTGTCCGACTGCTAGATTCAGCAAGGAGAACCACGAAAACATTGACCCCTATACCTTCTTACCTTTTGGTGCCGGCCCAAGGAACTGCATTGGAATGAGATTTGCCATGCTTGCTATGAAGCTAGCTTTGGTTGAAACACTTCAGAATTTTACCCTTGTTCCTTGTGAGGAGACAGAGGTGGGGTATTTTGTATCATAGATTTTCACAACGTCTGATTGAAAGGAATTATACAATTATTGAATACAAAACCATTTATATTCTCCAACAATTAATCCACATGTCATTCATCAAATTTGTCACTACATAGTACAAAGTCTTACATATTGTTAAATAGTCTTTTAAATATGAACTGTACAGTACAGTTAAGTTCTCTGAAATGCTAAATTGTTTTTTTCCACAGATACCACTAGAACTGGATATTTCAGGGTTTATGACACCCAAAAATCCTATCAAGCTGAAACTTGCTCCGCGCATTCCAGCCGGAAGTGAGGAATAAACAAGAGGGAATTGCTCAGAATAGTTCAAGCCTGTTGAGCCTGAAAACCCACTGCTGCTGAGTAAAGTTTTCCACAGAATGCCTTAACACACAAGAATCACTGCACACATAAATGTCTTTGATATCATATCACTTTATATATTGTAACTGCTCACTTGTGATCACATTAATTGAATTTAATCTGTTGACTTCAAATTGTTTTACTAACACAGAAAAATTATGTAGCATATTGTGAGAGGAAATCTTTTATGCCATACAGTACAATCATATTGAGATTGCACCATACTATGCCTATGATTTCATCATTCTGAGTGTTTTTCCGAAGACATTGACTCTAACCAAAACAATAAAGACTTTTGTTATTGCATGAGTTGTGAATTGTCATTAACCCCTATTCAGAACATGACTGTTTTAAACCTTATTCTTTAAGAGTATAAAAAGGTTTCCAGTAACAACAACGGAAGCTCTATTGTTGTTGTAGTTTATTGTTTTTTTTTCCCCTCTTCCTCATCTGCATCTGTATTTGTGCATTGCTGTTTAAAGGCACTTAGCAGTGCCCTATTCAAGAGAACGACGGAAGGACAGTGCTTTGTTGAAATCTTCGTTTAAATAATGCGATAACAGAAGGTATGAGGTGTCTGTCCAACTTGGTTTTCTCCAGGGCTAAATGCATGACTAAGCTCCTAGAGACATCCATTTTAAACACTGCAAGAGAGCACAGACACTCCATTTCAGTGTAAGCCGTTGCCTTGGAACAGCTTTTTTTCTGAAGTGCATACATCTGTTCCTTGCCTGGTGTACCGGAAGCTAAAACAAACAAATAGATACAATTAAATCAACAAAAATGAAACCAAACCTAAAGTAGTTAGTACAGCTTTTTTTCTGTGAAATCATGAATCAGCAGCAATTAACTATTTAATGGCTAATGATACGGCTGGTTGATACGGCTAGCTTTGCATATCAGTAGTTATTTCATCGTGATCATTTTAAATAAATGGATGAGTGAAACATTGATATTTTAATGACATTTTGTCGATTTACTGAGAGGGGCGTGAAACGATTCGACTATTATTTTTTGCTGGTAATGCATGCTGGGAAATTCTGGCAACATAACTTTTCACCTCCTTGGAACACAGAAAGTATTTGTGTTGTTCCAAATGGAATTGCTTTATTTTCCCCACAGATGGAGACAGAAACCTTTGTGCCGTGTGAACAAAAGCCATAGTTTGAGCAAGTCCTTTGAAGACCAGTCATCTAACATGTTTCGTTTTTGGCTGTATTTTTTTTCCCCATTAAAAAAGGGCCCAACCAAGGTAGTGCTCACATTTCTGAGGCGCACGTCATGAGTGATCTGAAAGTACAACCAGGTTGTTTGCTGAATAATCCAACAACAGTCCTGAGGTTTATTCTCGTTGCTTTCCAGTTCGTCTGTAATTTACTGCAACATTTTTGGACCTAAAGTTTTTCTGTAATTTCGACGTGAATGTAATTCTGTACCAAACATCCCTAGTCATTTCCACGGATACTACTTTGATTCAATGGCGTATCTAGCCACCTAGCGTATGCGAGGTGCATCTTCATTTGAATGCTCTATTCTACGGATCCGGTATCCGTGTTTTGCAGTTTTCTTGTTCTTTCACTGTTTATAAACAGAGAGAACGACGACTGGTTGGAGGACACTGACGTCATGGATGAAGAGCATTCAAACCTTTGTGATTATACTAAATGTTGATAGTGTCACGTGAAAAATATTATTTTTTCACTCGGAAGAATGTTTTTGGACGAAACGACAGAATTGTAATAAAATAAATGTTCCTTTGTAATATCCTTTGTTGCCACATGTAACGCACGTGTCGTCCGGTTCCTGGAACTTCAGCAATATTAACCAATTAAGTACCAGACGTAGTTGGCACAGGACTCCGGAGAGAAAACGTCATTTTCGAGTTTGAGCGAGGCTAAAATTTAAAATCAGGTTGTTTAAAGTCAACGTAGGGGCTCATTTGATTATCTTTCCTCGCGCTGTGGACATAACGCAGTGCGACAAAAAATCATAAACCACGAGTTCAATCCTTTCCATTCAACGTTAACCTGACAGTTCCATTACGTGTATTTGCATTTACTCGCTTCGTGTTGTGACTACCACCAACAGCAACAGAGCGAAGCTTGCCAACACGCAGCCATTGCCTCAAAATTCCCTTTGAAATTTTCAAAAAGATGGCTGATTTTGGGGATGATACTGGGGCCAGGGCCTTGTTAGCGCTGAAGTCTGCACCCTGTAGTCCCGTGAGAGTGGCGATTCCTCCAGTGTACACGCTGTCTTCGAACACGACAGGGATCCCATCCATGCCGCTCTCACCTCCATCTCGGGCCCTTGCACGCTTGGAAGGCAGGGACTTCGAGTTCGTAATGCGCCAGAGGACAGTGACCGTGGGCCGCAATTCCTCGCATGGTTCCGTTGATGTCAACATGGGCCACTCCAGTTTCATATCAAGACGGCATCTGCAGATCACTTTCGAAGAACCTAATTTTTACCTACGTTGTCTCGGGAAGAATGGAGTGTTTGTCGATGGTGTATTCCAGAGGAGAGGCGCGCCACCACTTCTGTTACCAAAGGAGTAAGTTGCCTTAAGCCTGCTAAAGTTAGCTAGGAAGTTCAATGGCCAGCTACACATGCAAGATAGGTGTGCCAGCACGCTAGCTAAAAGCTAATAGTGCATATTGCGACATTTATTTTTAACCTGTGCTATATACATGTATGCAGGTTTAAATCTTTGCAAACACTTTGATTGTACGCAGCATTAAATTAACGCAGCTGCAAAACTGATATTTATATATTGCTTTGTTTGCCAACAGGTTGATAACATTTGCAGTTGTGATTGGACATAAACGCTGAAAAAATCGTTTCTAGTCATTTTGAAGGAAATTAGTTTGTATGAAACACAAAAGGATGGCTGGTGGTTTTGCTAAGGGTCAGGTGCCACAAATGTTTGTTGCTGTGATCGGAGTCCATGGTGTTAGCTTTGCACTTTGTAAACATGACCAAGTCAAGGGGTGTGTATTCATCTGATTGGGCCACACACAAGAACGGTCCCTTACGTCCTGTTGTCGTTAGACCAGCCACGCTGACCGTTTTCAGTACCGACCTTAGCGGCACCAGAAAGTAGGCCCTTGCGTAAACAAACGCATTTAGGTATTTGACGGACATTCGGAAAAGATCAATATATTTCGGTCAGTCCTTAAGTACTGAGTTAGAGCTGTTTTGTCGCAGTTTATTCGACCATCTGGATATTGTCGTGCATTCAAACTATAAGACAAACTGATTTGTTTACTGTCCTACAGTGGGATCACGATAGAATATTGTATTCAAACATTGCGACCTCACACTGCCGTACATATCAGTCGCCGAATAACTTTATAATTACTGGCATGATTCTTATATAAGGAAATTGGAAGAATGGTTATTTGAATGACAGCCTTTTTTCTTACAATAGTGTACATCTTTACACTAACATACACTGAAAGAGTGAGCCATTGTTGGACAAACGCCAGACATGCCCTTTAAAAACAACTGTACTATGTACGCTGTAGCATTAAATGTGGCTTCCTGGTCCAGCACGTGTGTAAGTAAGCTTATTGGAAGCTGTACACCAATTCTTCCGTCTCTGTGGGTGGGAATGGTGATGAGCTAAAGGCATGCATCTGCTCTCTCTTTAGACAGAGATTTCCTACTCTCCTACTATGTCAGCAGCTTAACCATAACAGTATGGTTTATCTTCTGAAAGACAAAGTACTGTGTATGTATTCTAGAACAATATCAACCATGATTCAGAGGACTGTATGTGGCCTGCTCATCTATATCTACTGCTCTGAAGCTCATGGCTATAGTAATTATGTTTTTGTCTCTGAAACTGAAAAAGTACCCCCCCCCCCCCATTTGTCAACATTCATTGGTTTTAATGAATATAAACAATTGGTGTGAATGTTGACTGGCTATGTAAAGACAGCACCGAAACACTGAGTGTTGTATTGTGTCTATGTCTCGCTCTTCTGTGAGGTGAGGACATCGGTTTTCAAAGGCTGCTTGTCTTTCTCTCCTCTTCCAGGTGCACATTTCGATTTCCAAGCACAGTTATTAAGATTCAGTTTACCTCACTATACCATAAGGAGGATCTGAAAGAGGAATCACCAGTGTCGCCCATTAGGCCCCTCTACCCCCAGATCTCTCCTCTGAAAATCAACATTCCGGAAAACGACTACAGAACCATGATGAGTCCCCTCCCATCGCCAACGGGAACCATCAGGTAGGATTGGGTCTGACCAAAATTCACCTGTCCACTCTCATACCGCTAAGCTATCCCAATTAGCCCCCAGTCTCAAGCGCTAGAAGCACATGCAGCCTTAAGCATTGGAGAGAACACACACACACACAAACGCACACATGCACATGCACTTCCCTGAACAGGGCAAAACAGGTTAACAGGCTACAGGTTTGCCTAAACATCTAAAATAAGACAGTCCCCTTACTTCTAACCACAACACTTTCACCAATCTTATGCTGCCAGAGGGGAGATCAACTTTCCAAAATATTTATGAAGTGCTTCCTTCATCTGAGTCTTCCACTCACCCTGCATCCCAAATCATTCTGTCAGTCCAAAACAGGTGTGTTATGTTTAAGCACAAATAGACACTTCATATAAGCAATACCATCCAAAGACAGAGAGAGACTGAGCGAGAGAGAGAATATAAAAACAGTTTGAGTATTGCGATAAACCACTATAGATGCCAAGGTAAACAGCATTAGAATATTTATCTTTGGTTGTTTATTATAAACAACTAAACATGTGAATCTTGAGGCTGAATCTGGAAGCTTGTGATCTGAAGTTAGTTTGAATATACTATACAAAAGTAAATCACCATCTCTTTACCCCAAACAACCAAGTCAATGATACTGATCCTCGTCTCCACTGCATTATATTAGTGTTCGAGTTAATGTCTACTCTGTAGAAGAAAGCCTGCCCCTACTGGCTTGTCTCTCACACTGCACCACATGCGGCCGTGAATGTCAGCAGCTTGTGTGTGTGGTGTGTGTGCACATGCCATATATGGCATGTGCTGAGCTTGGAGAGCTCTGATTGGTCGACTAGAAAGTGTTGTGGTTTGATGTTTTGAGCTGCGGATAGCTTCCTTTTTCTGAACCCTCTGGGCTGCAGCCCCCCCCCCCCCCCCCCACCTCCTCCTCCTGCTCCTCCCCACCTCTCCTTGGCCGTCTCTGACACCCAAAACAAACTACACGCATGCGCTGTTCTTCCTGATCTCCCTTCCCTTGTTGAAGTGAAGGTTTCCTTCTATTCAGCCTGCCTGACAAATTTTCCACTCCTCACAGTGTGGCTGCAACAGCACTCTTTCTCTGCGTTTTTTTTTTTTTTGGGTGTGTGAATCTCTTACAGCCTGTGGTTTACTAAAGATTGTAACCCCCCCCCCCCCCCCCCAGACATTTTTGTCTGCTGGACGAACAGCAGATGTGCTGAAGGCATAAATTCCACCAACATGGACGCTTGCGAAGCAGTTCTTCACGTGACCAAAGCAAGCCTTAAACTACCAGTACAACTTCAATTCACTGTACAGGGCCCTCCTTTTGTACATATTTGTTTTCAGTATCTGTCTTTAAAATTAGTTTTAGCTTTTTTTTTTCTAAGCCCACCAGATATCACTACAGGTTCCGTAGCCTGTGCGTACCATACTACCCGGTATTGTTTGTGAGGAACTCCAAAAATAATTGACATTATTGACTGAAGATCTGTTAAAATAACACACAATTAAAATAATTATGCATAGCCGTGAACCTGTGGAGAAAGTACAGAATGAAAGTTGAGTTAGAGAATCCAGAATAGTGAATGGGATAATGATCAATCCATGACAGAGGCTTCCTCTGTAAATCATTACTGAGGTATCCTGACCTTTTGGATTGATCTTCTGCAGAGAATTCCTTTACCATTAGCTTTAGCAAACCATCATGTTTCATGCAGAAAGTTATCCTGAGTTTATCATGGATACGCCGCCAGTTTCAAACCTATACACAGCGGAACAGGTTTACGAATATGAATACGAGATACTTTATTAATCCCGAGGGAAATTCAAGTGTCACAACATAGAATAAAGTAGTAGAATATAAGATGAATAGGAAAATGGAATTATAAAATGAAAAGAAACATAAAAATAAAGGTTGTTTCTGTACATAGTGCAGTAACTGGTAACGTAATAAGTAGCCTTAAAGTGAGAATAGTGAGGTAGATAGAAAGTTATTGCCATAATGCAGGAGATGTATACACAGTACACAGTATATTACAGGCCAAAACTGCTGGAAGCTTTGTTTTGCTCATTTGTTTGTTTTTGTATTTTTGCTTTTTATAACCCATTTCAGGTTATAACTCATTTCAGAGTTGTTGTTTTTTTTTTTTTCTCACTTTTTGTCAGTCTTGTTTTTTTGTTTGTTTGTTTGTTTGTTTGTTTGTGTTCTGGTTTTGGTTGGAAATGTGGTTGTCTGTGCGGGGTTTTTTTTGTTGTTGATGTTGTTGGTGCCAAACTTGTTTGCCTGTTGATTATTTTTTATTATTATTTTGTCAACACAGCAATTCCACAGCACAGATTTTATTGCTAAACTTGAACTGCAAGGTTCCCATGTGCGTAGGATTCTCTGTCATTGTACACATGTACACGTGCGCGTGCATGTGTGTGTGTGCGTGTGTTTCTGTCTGTGTGTGTGTGAGAGAGAGAGAGAGGTGGTAAAAAGACGTTTGTTATTGGTTTGGTTGTCCTGAAGATCTAGCCCAGCTGTTGTGAAACTGCTGCCTCAGGCCTGGACTTCAACCTTCACCCCCCCCTCCCCGTACACTATGGTATACTGCACCCGCCCACTGGCCGTGCCCTCCCCACTGCCATTCATTAGAGTCTACCTCACTCTGTCAGTGCAGTGCACAGTGTAGCATGCAGAACAATAGGCCTGTCCCCGCCGTGTGTTTTTCACCCGGTGGACTCAGGATGTCAGCAGTAAAAATAACATGGCTGTTGAAGAAACAGAGGTCATGTCTACCATGTGAGGGTGTAGCTACAGGGTCGTCTCTAAACGACTATCCTAAAATAACTCCTGTAGGGATATGAGGGGGGCCTTTGTGATACCTTATGTTTCCATGGGAACAGTAATTGCATTTATATGATTGTCCCAGTTGCTATGTGACACAGTGTAAAGGGGACAATGTTACTGTTTCGTTTTTTGTGAATATAGAGGCAGCCTCTGCTCACTGTATTTGAGATTTTGACTTAGACAAGGAGGAAAAAAACTTGTCTGTACCCCAGGGATGAATGATGTCAACATTTCTGGTGTTTATGGTTTCACATCAAAATTTTGGCCACACCCGCAGCATTGCGAACTTTTGAAAAGTCTGGTTTTTGTTGTTGTTGTTGTTGTTGTTGTTGTTGTTGTGTTTTTTGTTTTGTTTTGGTTTTTTTTCTTGTGAACTTGTCTGCGCGGTACAGGTCGTCATGTTGTGCTGTGTTTTTGCCTGCAGTGTTCCCAATTCATGTCCAGCAAGTCCTCGAGGTGCGGGCTCTTCGGGGTACCGCTTCGGGCGGAATATCACCTCTGACCTCCAGCTAGCCGCGGAATATGCAGCCAAGGCCGTCTCCGAACAGCAACAGACTGAGACCTCAGGGGGGGACAGCCCAAAGGTGTGTACCATACACACACACACACACACTCTTAAACACACATTTGCACATACACACCCACACACACACACACACTCAAATAAGCACACATTTATGTACACACACACACACACACGTGCATACACACATGCACACAAATTGTTTGACTTGCAGCTTACTACTGTTATCTTTAATCAGCCTTGGAGACGACATGAATTGCGGTGAAGCTTCGGTGAAGCTGTTGCTTTGCCTGTAGTGTGTTGTGTGGCTTGTTACATTTCACTGAAGGATAACTGCCGTGTGGCTGAGCTGTGTTTTTCTGGAGTAACTGGTATCGAAACTTAAACAGAAACTTGCCCACACATGCACACACTCATCCCTGATGATAATGGGTTATCACAGTGTTCTCCCAGTCTGACCTGTAAAGAGATTTCCATCCTTTTTTTTATGTGCTCAGTTCACTTGGGGGGGGGGGGGGGGGGGGGTGCGTTACTTGCCCTTTTTCTTGACTTTTCCCCTGTTCTTCTTTGTTGGTTTCTCAGGACGAGTCAAAGCCTCCATACTCATACGCCCAGCTGATTGTTCAGGCCATTTCGTCAGCTCCAGACAGACAGCTAACACTAAGTGGCATTTACGCCCACATCACCAAGCATTACCCCTACTACAGAACTGCCGACAAGGGCTGGCAGGTAGGCGGTGTCACTCTGCACCCCCGCACCTCTTAAACACGCAGACACTTTCATTTTCACTCTTGTTTTTCACTCTCAGTAGCTCCTAACAAGGGATGAGAGTAAAACAGAGAGCATGTTGATCTCTCTCTCTCTCACTCACTCACACATTCACACACACACACACGCTTTCCCCCTCTCACTCCCCCTCTCACTGAATCTTGAATGTTCCCTCTTTTTTTTTTTTTTGTTTGTCTCTAAGTGTGTGTTTCTGATTCTCAGTTTCTCAGATTATTTCTGTGTTCCTCAACTGTCCATCAACCTCTTCAGCTTCTCCTTTTCACTCTCTCTGTGTTTGGCTCTCTCGAAATCTTGTAGCGTCTTTTTTTTTTCCGTTTGGTTTTTTGTGAGTTGTGTCCTTGAATTTTTCTGTACATTTCATTCTCTGTGTCTCACTCACAGTCATTGTGCACTTCCGGTATGCCTGAATTTTTTTTTTTTCGACCTGTTGATTTCTTGTAGAATTCCATTAGACACAACCTGTCATTGAACCGCTATTTCATCAAAGTACCGCGCTCTCAGGAGGAGCCGGGGAAGGGCTCGTTTTGGAGAGTGGATCCCTCCTCTGAGGCCAAGCTGGTGGAGCAGGCTTTCCGAAAACGCAGGCAGAGAGGCGTGTCCTGCTTCCGCACCCCCTTCGGCCCCCTCTCCTCCAGGTAAGACCCGGATCAAACGCAGCCTGAACCACCACTCTCTGACCTTGATACCGAAATGTTACTTCAATTTAGCCCCCCCCCCCAAAAAAGACACACAAAAAAAATCTAACTGACAGAAAAAGTGCTCAGACTCTTCTGTGTCCCTCTTTTCTTTTTCCCTGGCTGTCTTTTTACTGGGCAGGACAAAGTAAGTCACTGTCACGTTTGTGTGGATCGTTTTCTCGTTTTATACGACACATGGAAGCCTGTTAAAGGTTCTGGAACACCGAAGTTGTCACATCCATGGATTCTCTTGCCATTGCTTTGCTGCTCACATGGTCATTTTTCTGCCTGGACTGCTGTCTTGGTCTTATTTCTTCATCGTCACCACTGCGTGTGCATTTGTCTTATGGATGACGTTCTAACACACACAGCACGACTTGTCTGGTACTCACTCTGTGTGTACGTGTGCGTGCGTGTCTGTGTCTGTGTGTGTGTGTGTGTGTCTGTGTGTGTGTGTTTGTGTCCGTCTGTGTGTTTCAGGAGTGCTCCAGCTTCACCCACTCATTCTGGCCTGTTGTCTCCACACTCGAGTGGCCTGCAGACGCCGGAGTGTTTGTCTCGAGAAGGTTCTCCTGTTTCTCATGAGCACGACTTCAGCTCCAAACTGGCTTCTGTGCCTGAATACAGATACTCACAGAGTGCTCCAGGTAAGCACTCACACATCCTTTTTTGTGTCCGTGTGTGTGTGTGTGTGCGTGCGGGCGTACACATGCACGTTTGTATGCACGTGTGTGTGCGCGCGCGCGTGTTCACTGCTTTCCGTCACTCTCCCAGGTTCACCAGTGAGCGCTCAGCCAGTCATCGTGGCTGTGCCACCGCAACCCACAGGCGGGGTCCCCAAACCCGTGGCGTATATGCCAGCCTCCATCATCACCTCCCAGCCGCCCGCGGGCCAGGCCATCCATGTTGTCCAGCAGGCTCCAGCTGTCACCATGGTCCGTGTAGTGACCACCTCTGCCAGCTCTCCCAACGGCTACATCCTAGCCAATGCCAGTCAGGCAGTAGGCCAGCAGGGAGCAGGAGAGAGCTCAGGAGATCACAGAGGTACAGAAGGAAGCCAACTTCTATGCCATCTTAGTATGATCATGACAGATAAGGGGGTAGTTGTAACATAAAATTTATTTAATTCACCAGGCTCTGCAGAAGAGCCGATCGCGGTTAGCCACGCCCCCGTGTCTGTGGCCAGCCGGGTCATCCAGTCTGTCGGGAGTCATATAAGCCCAGCCAGCAGAGGGCAGCAGAGCTTTACCATTGTGCAGCAGGGACCCGTAGCTCTGGGCCAGCACCAGCTCCCTGTTCAGCCCATCACTCAAAATGGAAAGCATGCCCTGCCTGCCACAAGCACCTCACCTAATGCCTATGGTACCTTACCCCTGGCCCAACCACGGCCCGTTACTGTCTGCAGACAATATAGTCTCTTTACCGACCTCATTCATCACTTGTTAGACGCAGTAGGAACTTAGTCACATGTTAGCTCAAAAATGTTTTCTGCATGTAATGGCAGGATTTGCAGAAAATGGACTCTTCTGCCTTTTTATATAATGTGAAGTTTGACTTGATTTCGAAATGATCCCTTATCTCCCGTTTCTCCTCTTTTTTTTTTTCCCAGCTCTCACCAACCCTCTTCAGATTTTGGCTGCTCAGGCGTCTACCTCTCCCCCAGTGCTTGTGAACAGGCCCGCGAGTACGGAGAACGAGGGAAGCGAACTGCCCGAGCCTGATGCCAAGCGACCCAAGATGGACGAAGACGGCGTAGCTCCGGTCCCTCAAGCCGTGATTGTTGCGGTGAACCAGGAGCAAAGCGACTGAACGAGTGAGTCTAGGAACAGATACGAGATTACGTGCTGAAAGCATGTCCCACAAGAGTTATAAACCCAAGGTGCCAAACCAGGTTGGGTTTTTTTTTTGTTTCTTTTCGTTTCGTTTCGTTTCGTTTTGTATTTGTTCTTCAATGAACTTTCAATGTATGTGAGAGAACAAGTCCAGCAGTGGCAGTCGATTATCAAAAGAAGGGGTTTAAATGTTGCGAGTGTGTTTTTTTTTTTTTTGGGAGTCTTTAAGCTTCAAATGCATTTATCATCCATTAAGCCTTAAAGAAATTGACATGATCATGCTCTTTTTTTTCTGTTGAGGGAGAGAGTTGAAAATGGTCCCACAAAGACATGCTATTGTGATGATATGTGTTTATTTTCTCCAGAAATGTTAGAAAGACACGCTTCAGCAACCTAGTTCCTCACCAGGTACCATTGAAAATAGTACTAATTTTTTGGGTTGGGGTGGGACCAAAACCGACGCAGCTATTTCTGTCTGTGGGGACGCGAGTCTCTCAGAGTTAAAGCATTATGTATTTGAAGTCACGGGAATCTGGAAGTTTCCGCGGCTTCCTGTGCTGCCATTTTAAGGATGTATTTATCTGTCTGTGCTTAAGAAAAGAAAAAAAAATCTGCTTTGTAAACGCTGTCTCTACTGAAATTAGATTGTTACAACTAAAAGCACATAAATTCAAGACGTGAGAAAATTAATATGTAGGTAGAGGCCTTTATCTCCAGCTGGAGCTCTTTAATGTGGTAGCATAGAGTATTTTTCTAGAAAGGAGATGACTATGACAGAACTATTATTAAGAGTAAAGAAATTGTCTAGAAAATGTTGGCATTTTTTTGAATTGTTTAGAGTAAGGTTAAAAATCAAGTTAAATGAATGTACCTTTTTATCTCATTTACTATGGCTGATGGCTCCCCTTCACGACCTAAACGTTTGAATGTTAAGGAAATTAGCACATGATACAGATAATGTTGGTAGCTGTCTAAAAAAAAAAAACCCCAAAAACTTAAAACTGTAAGAGTTAGTATCGTGTGTATAAAATGTAGCACACATACAGTATGTGACTGTTTAGCTCCTGCTTGCTTAGTTATACTATGCCTTCTGAATTTTCTTCCTTCAATAAAAAGAAAAAAAAGTAAAAAAAAAAAAAAAAAGAAAAAATAGAAATTCCTTTAACAAATGACACTTAAGCCACATGAGGTTGGAAATCCTGAAATATCCGATTATATAAGGGGCCATGAAAGCCAAATATTTAGCGTGGGGTTTTTTTGTTTGTTTTGTTTTTTTTTCCTGTTTTGAAGACCTTGGAATGTAAACTTTAGCGTTAATCCGAGATGCCGGCTTTGGAAAGCCCTGACACCCTTTTATCGCTAACGGTGGAAGGAGCGAAACAAAATGAATGTTCAACACACTTTTGTTTTTCTAGGAATGTTCTCAAGACTTTGCTATTATTTTTTCTGACTTTTAAATAGCTAGTTTTGGTAATATCCATGAAGTATTAAACAATTTTTAAGGAAACTTAATATTTTTTACAAAAAAGAAAAGTATATATTGTTAAAATTTATGGAGAAATATTTTTCAGGACAATCACTAACAGGACTCAGTTTCCACTCTCAAGCATATATTCTTTTTTTTTTTTTTTTTGTACAAAAGACTTTCTCACAAGGTGAATAAAAGTGAACTCTGGTAGGCCTACAATCCAGCACCTTTGTCCTCTGCCTACCAGACCAGCTGTGTGTCTCTTAATTTCCAGCTTGGATTCCAGACGATAAGATGCAGTTTCACTACCTAACAGAAAACAACATGAAAGTGCTGTAGCTCGTTTAGACTGGCCTGACCATCGAGTTCAGTTTGAAAAGATGAAATGAGTATTCTGTGCTCGTGCCTTGGTGTTCCGTTCGGTTGAATACAGTCATTGAGAACTGAACAGAAGACCAGTGTGTAATTCTAGGATGATTGTCTTTTACCACTTACCTGTGAGGATTAGTGTCTTTCAAAAGACATCATTTGAGTGAGTACTTCATTCTCTTTAACAGGTGAACTCAAAAACCCCAGAATATTTCTGGTTAAATTCTGGTTAGCTCAGGAAGAGTGATTCACAGTTGAAGCATGGCTCTGCCTTCAAAAAGCTAACACCGTACTTCTCCATGTACCTGACCACGACGTATCTTTCTCTCTTCTTTACCAACAGTCAAAAAGGAGACAAATCCATAAAACAGATAAAGCGCATGGAAGTGGCACAGTACCATCTGCTTTAGGCGATTCATTAATAAGAGCATAAAAGCGATGTACTCTTATCCGTACCCATTTCGAGATGGGATATCACATTTTACATTCACTTTTTTTTTTTTTTTTGTTCTTTGAAAAGTTCAACGAACTTGGAATGTTGTACACATTTACATATACTGAATATAACCCCATGTAAGCACTGCAGCCAGCGATTGTGAAGCAGGATGCGAGGGGGGACAGTTCGCGTGGTATTACTGCCTCCGCTTTCCATTCATTTAGAAAATTCTTTAAAATTCTCTGTAGGGTTAACACTCATCCACCAGCAAGCACCTGCATTACAAATTCTGTAAGAAGGGTAGATGCAGTGTAATTTTATAATGAAAGGAATGTTTGTTGTTGTTGTTGTTGTTGTTGTTTTTTTTGGGGGGGGGGTGCTTTTTTGTTTTGTTTTGTTTTTTTGTTTGTTTGTATGGTTTTTTGCTTTTTATCTATTTTGCTGATGTACATTTCCACTGAAGTGGCAACATAGAACATTTAAAAAAAAAAACCAAACTTAAAACCTTGTGCTGTATCTTGGAACCACTGAAACAGTTTGATTACTCTGGCTTAATACGTCTGGAAAGGCAATTGGAGATCAGCTGGCAGCTTAACTGAAGCTAATGTTTTGGGGTAAATTTTGAGCCATTACTTCTTGTAAGCTGTTACTTCTTACAAAACTGAAGTAGGATGAAAAACAAAAACAAAACATGACAGTTGGCCACAAAAGTCAAGTTGCTGCTCCCACCAAACTGATTCAGACGCTAAATATTCTGTGCAGGTTTGATTGGCACACAAATCCTTGGATAAAACAATATATCGCAACAGCCAGAAGACTCCACCCAGCAATCAGTCACCACAGAGTATTTTAATGGATAAGCAATTCATTTGTTGTGTCTCCTGTGTATGTCTACGGTTGTTTTCAAAATATAAGAAGCAAGTGTTAATACGCTATCAGTTCTAATTTAAAATCATGTAATATAAAAAAAAAATGCTGATTTTCTTTCACAGTTCTCCTAATATGTAATAGCATCATTTATTTTCAGTATAGTCTCTCTCTTGTTATAATAGCTTCAGGAAGAGCTCTGTTCTCTGTTGTATGTCTGTGTATAAAGCCCCCCCCCCCCCCCTTTCACTCATTGATGTTCTGTCCTACACAGCTGAAACATGATCTGAAGATCCTCAGTTGACCTGTTGTTGAATTTATTTCATGGAACTTAGAAAGAAAGAAGGTTATGAGTCTGGAAATGTTTGTCACAAGTCTAATTTTACATACCCCCCCCCCCTTCTCCTTTGTACTTGATGTTGCCTTTCAACTTAAAAGGACATAAAAAAGTTTCTTGGACTCTCACTCTCTCTGACATGCAGTTTATGTCTCATCAACGTTGCAGACGTTTGGAAGTCATGTGACAATAAATATTTTTAAAAAAAAAATTCTGCTACCATTTCTGTTACCAGCAATGTGTTTCAATATTTTGAACAACCATCCAGAATCCCAGCCCCCTCATCCCTTTTAATTTCTTTTTCTTCTCCTTGTTCTTCTTCTTCTTCTTCTTTTTGTTCCCTTTATTTTTACGTCAGGTATTTTCTGTCTGGATGTTCTTATTTAAACAAAGGGCTCCATGTTCTGGGTTGACCTTTTATTTCGATTGCTTTAGCACCATATTTTCCACAAAAAAAACGAGTGTGGTGATGCTTCATCAGGTCTCTTACAGTTAACCGTTGGATATTCTAATTGTGAATGCAAACAGCTGAAACATATGACTCATGACTCTTCTCAGCTGCCGACTGCTTGCATTTTTCTCCGTTAGGATCTGTGACTTTTTTTTCTATTCTGACCTGTTCATATCATGACACTCATTAGTTTTCTAAAGTGTTAATAAAACTGATGGATGATTTTATGTTGTGCTGATGTAATGGCAATAAATGAGGAGTAGAATGATTGAATCAGAATAAACGTTGGTATCTGCGAATATTACTTTAGTTTCTTCTGCTAAATGATCACTGGGTTCAAGGTTTGTGTAGAAGTCTAGTAGAAATACAATTTCTAATAGAAATAAAAGTCTCATCTTCGGAATCTCACGGATAAAACTGTGTGAGGAAAAGTCAATGGAAAAAGGTCACACGTGCAGCCTAACAGCGGGTACTAGCGCCGTCCGTTCAGGAGGGTATATTGCATTTGAGTTTAGAGACATATGCCTTTAATATTAACCATCTGGGTTTTCTATTTCAGTACAGTTATGTACTGTTCGGTAGTTAAATTCTGAAAGTCACTTATTTTATATTTAAGAAATAATCATCCTAATTACACTTATTTAAATAGTCAAGATAGTGACTGTCGGAACCTAGTAAATACATTATGATATGACTGTGCTAAGGAAACACGCTCCTGTAATATTGTAAAAAAAAAAAAAAAAAAAATCATGATTTTTCAAAACCATAATTTAAACCAGCTAATGTGTTAATGTTCAATAAAAATATTGAACAAAATATTTAAAGTGAATATAACGCATGAACAGTATAAAGTAAATATCATCGGTACTTTGTCTGTTACACCGTTAATCAGTGGCAGTAATGGCCTGCAGTAGTTTCAAAGTCTACCAATCAAAATTCCAAGCAAATGCGGAACCAACGCTTGTCATGTGATTGCTGTCAGGACATATTACTTAAACGGAACCAGTTTTGACAATTTGGTAGATGTTTATTTTTTGTGCACCATGTATGCCACTGGGACTGAAAGTTTGATCAAACAGGCAAGGTACGTAAAACATTTCCGATACAACTATATTTCGTATTTAGCCGAATAGTACTGTCTTGTAACGCATTAATGTTCGTGCTAATGTTGTGCCCCTTCCTCGCAGAGACATACAAGAGGAGGAGCTGCAGAAATTTTATGGACGCATATCTAAACTCCTTCGTTCAACTAAAGAGCACGGAAATGAAGCTGTTGACTCCCTACAGAGACTCCACTTAATAGTCTCGGCTACCAAATATGCGAGAACGTAAGTGATATTTTTCTCAGGTGATCGCACATTCGATATCAGTGTGCAGCTACTATCGCACTTCAGTCTCACACACCACTCAGCATCACAGAAGAAAATCGCTCGCACACTCAATCAAACTCACTGCAAAAAAAAAAAAAAAAAAAGCGTGAAGGCGAGAAGCTTGACGTAAGTTTGTGTTTGTTTGTTTTTGAAAAGCCTCCCGCCAGATCTTTTAAAGTCGCTCCAGGCGCTGCTGCGTTCTCCGACATGTCCCGAGCACTTGCAGGTCCTCTCCTCGTCCATTCTGAGAGAGAGTCTGCCCCTGAGTGTTCACAGCCTCTCCACCGATTTCACCTCAGACGTCAGGACGATAAGCTACCTCGCAACTGTTGTCCTTTCACAGGTAAAAAAACAAACAAACAACGTTTCTTATCCTGTTGTGCGGTCATCCTGGTCATGAACACCATGGTTAACGGAGACCTTTCATTCTCTAGGCTGCAAGCAAGGAGGAGTTGACGTTCCTTTCCCAGTATTTACTGAAGAACTTGGAGTCTCGTCAACCTGAGGGCCAAATTCCTAGACACACCCTTCCCATCCTTTCAAAGATGATAAGCTTTACCCCAGAAATTCTCAAAGAGGGTGAGCACACGACAAGTTCATTAACATTCTTTTATGATGAATACCTCGATACATCACATTTGCTGTGTAATACTGGTTCTATAATCAAAACAAGTACAAATGAAGGGCTTGACTTGATGGTGACCACACAGTAACACGAGCAGGGCTGAATGAAATCCTTCAGAGTTAAACTCAATCCATTTTTATTCTTGAAGTTCGAATCTTTTCTCTGTGAGAGTTAAATTGACACCGTGTGTGTTGAACTCAGATCAGGTGAATCTAGTCAGCCGGAAACTGGTCGACTGGCTTCGGTATGCCAGTGTCCAGCAGAGCACTTCCATATCCTCAGGCGGCTTCTTCGCTGGACCCAGAGCTCGCCAGGTATCGTACAGATTATGCCCGCTGTACCCTCTGGGTGGTATCCAGGAGTTTTATACTGCTGAAACCAAATCAGTTCATCTCACATAGGCATATGATACAGAGGGGCTTTTTTTTCTGACAAAAGCATCTTAACAAATAGTTGTTATCAGATATTTGAATAGGTTTGGGACTGTCTTATGCAAAAATGCACAAGTATAGACATATTTGCATTGATAGGAGGGAAGTGATTGGTAAAGATGTGCTCTTCTCTGAGCTGTACACTGAGCTGTGCACTGTTTATTGTGATTGGATGAAGAGCTAATATCGAAGGGCCTGCCTTTGTGTTCTGAACTTAAAGCAGTTTATTCTAAGGGCCAGAGTGACCTCTGCTCAGCTGCTCTTTAAAAGATTCAGTGCTACGTGGGTATCAAGTTGTAGGAATGATTTCGTTTGACTATGATGAATGGAACAGATGGAACAGGAGGCACCCGTATGTATGTATGTATGTGTGTATATGTATGTGTGTATATATATATATATATATATATATATATATATATATATATGTGTGTGTGTGTGTGTGTGTGTGTGCGCGCGCGCGCACGCACACACAGATGTATATTTAATATGACATGAAATGAGACCATTTAAATAACTGGTGGAATGTGGTTTATTACACTGTACCTGTGTGTAACGTTAGATATTTGACATTTCGCGAAACCCACGGCTTGACTTGCACAGTGGTTGCAGTGTTGCCAGCGTTTGTTTTCTGAGCATGTTGACTTCTAATGCAAGCATCGGGTTCTTCTCCCCCATCAGCCCGTGC